>NC_064920.1:636578159-636793159 GCF_023897955.1 Schistocerca gregaria | reverse complement strand
CTCCTATTGAAAGTTTTTCATCAGATAATTTTTATCCAAAAGATTCTCTGCACCATTGCAGAGATAGTTTTGTGTCAGGCATGAATGACAATCAAAAAATTGAAAATTGTTAAAAGATTTCCTGAAGGTGAAGCTCTGTCATGGGTAAATTTAAATTTAAGTTGGTGAGAAACATAACAGAGTTTTGAGAAAAGATTTTTCAAATAGATTTGGGTCAGCAGCTGAACCGTGGAGAATCAAAAGTAAATTTTTGAGTGGTCCTAATTATAGGAATAGGGGCGGCACTTTGAAAGAGTTTTGTAAGAAACAACTTAAAAAATTAGCACATCTTGACAAATCTTTTGAGAAAATTACCTTGATTGACGCACTTAAAAGGAGATTACAGAAAGATTGCAGTCAGATTTAGTACATGGATCTGATGATAGTCTTGAATTATTTTTTCAATATGTTGACCAGTTGGACAGGGCAGTAGAAATAAGTATATACCATAATAATCTAAATGATAGAAATCACAATGAGGGTAAATACAGAAATAGAGACAATGGTAACTTCTATCAGGTCAAGGGTTGAGAGAGAGAGAGAAATTCTTAACATCACCAAGATAGGAATAATGGGGAAAACTATGAGCATTTTAATAGAAGAAACAATCATAGAAGTAACTACTCAGGAAACGGCACTTCACCTCAATGAAGGTCCACTGTTTTGGGGTGAGGAAACATAACAAGCACGAGACCCCAAGTTGCACTTGCAATTAGGTAATAATAACAGTGTTAATGATATGGCACATGTATCTGAAATTGAACAGAAGGAATATCAGATTTTTATCAAAAGTTTTGGGATACTACACTATGTGATCAAAAGTATCTGGACACCTGGCTGAAAATGACTTAAATGACTTACAAGTTTGTGGCACCCTCTATCAGTAATGCTGGAATTCAGTATAGTGTTGGCCCACCCTTACCCTTGATGACAGCTTCCAATCTTGCAGGCATACTTTCAGTCAGGTGCTGGAAGGTTTCTTGGGGAATGACAGCCTGTTCTTCATGGAGTCCTGCACTGAGGAGAGGTATCAATGTCAGTCGGTCGGCTGGTGAGGCCTGGCATGAAGTCGGCATTCTATAGGTTTCACCTCACGACTCCGTGGAGGCCAGTCCATTACAGGAATGTTATTGTCATGTAACCATTCTGTCACAGGCCATGCATTACAAATAGGTGCTCGATCACGTTGAAAAATGCTATTGTCATCCCCGAATTGCTCTTCAACAGTGGGAAGCAAGGAGATGCTAAAACATCAGTGTAGCCCTATGCTGTTATAGTGCCATGCAAAATAACAAGGGGTGCAAGTCCCATCCATGAAAAACATGACCACACCATAACACCACTGCCTCTGAGTTTTACTGTTGGCACTACACATCCTCGCAGATGACATTCACCGGGCATTCGCCATACCCACACCCTGCCATGGGATCGTCACATCGTGTACCGTAATTCGTCACTCCACACAACGTTTTTCCACTGTTTAATCATCCAAAGTTTATGATCCTTACACCAAGTGAGGCATCATTTGGCATTTAGAACATGATGTGTGACTTATGAGCAGCTTATTGACCATGAAATTCAAGTTTTCTTACCTCCCGCCTCACTTCCATAGTACTTGCAGTGGATCCTGATGCAGTTGGGAATTCATGCATGGTGGTCTGGACAGATGTCTGCCTATTACACATTATAAGCATCTTCAACTGTCAGTGGTCTCTGTCAGTCAACAAATGAGGTTGGCCTGTATGCGTTTGTGCAGTATGTGTCCCTTCAAGTTTCCACTTCACTATCATATCAGAAACAGTAGACCTGCGGTGTTTAGGAGTGTGGAAATCTTGTGTACAGACGTATAACACAAGTGACACCCAATCACCTGACCACATTCGAAGTCCGTGAGTTCTGCAAAGCATCCCGTTCTGCTCTCTCACGATATCTAATGACTACTGAGGTCGCTGATATGGAATACCTGGAAGTAGGTGGCAGCACAATGCACCTAATATGAAAAACATATGTTTTTGGGGATGTCCATATACTTTTGATCACATTGTGTACGTTTAATTATGGTGATGTGAGGGCTAATCACAAATGAGAATATGAGAGTAGTGAGGATATTGATGTAGTATGTACTAATGATTTCTTCTCTTGGGTGGAAAATAGTGTAATTGACATATGTAAATCAGGTGATGACTGCATTGAATCTGAACAAGGTGATATTTTTTATGTATATGTGAATGAGGGTTGTGAAGTAACTGAGGTTCGTAAGTCTGAGACTGATGGCTTATTGCAAATGATTGTAGTTGGGGTAAGTGACTTTGATGGAGATGAGGTTTGTATTGTCAGTGATGTTGTTGATGAGGTAATTTTGGATGATATGATGATGATGAGTATCGAGTATTTGTGGAGTTTAAGAATAATGAAGTTTCGAGTTATTTGTAAATGATGTCAACAATACAGGTAAGGTAAGTGATGTATATGATGATGTAAGTGAGGGTCTTGGAATACCAGTCCAGTCAAAACAGTTTTTCATTAATGACATGCAGAGTAAAGATCCAAACAGCAAAGGTGAGATATCTGTGAGCCTAGAGTTGTTGTTGTGGTCTTCAGTCCTGAGACTGATTTGATGCAGCTCTCCATCCTACTTTATCCTGTGCGAGGTTCTTCATCTCCCAGTACCTGTTACAACCTACATCCTTCTGAATCTGCTTAGTGTAATCATCTCTTGGTAGCCTTCTACGGTTTTTACCCTACACGCTGCCCTCCAATACTAAATTGGTGATCCCTGGAGGCCTCAGAAAATGTCCTACCAACCGATCCCTTCTTCTAGTCAAATTGTGCCACAAACTCCTCTTCTCTCCAATTCTATTCATCAATACCTCCTCATTAGTTATGTGATCTACCCATCTAATCCTCAGCATTCTTCTGTAGCACCACATTTCAAAAGCTTCTATTCTCTTCTTGTCCAAACTATTTATCATCCGTGTTTCACTCCCATACATGGCTACACACCATACAAATAGTTTCAGAAACGACTTCCTGACACTTAAATCTATACTCGATGTTAACAAATTTCTTTTCTTCAGAAACACTTTTCTTGCCATTGCCAGTCTACATTTTATATCGTCTCTACTTAGACCATCATCAGTTATTTTGCTCCCCAAATAGCAAAACTGCTTTACTACTTTAAGTGTCTCATTTCCTAATCTAATTTCCTCAGCGTCACTCGACTTAATTCGACTACATTCCATTATCCTCATTTTGCTTTTGTTGATGTTCATCTTATATCCTCCTTTCAAGACGCTATCCATTTCGTTCAACTGCTCTTCCAGGCCCTTAGCTGTCTCTGACAGAATTACAATGCCATCGGCGAACCTCAAAGTTTTTCTTTCTTCTCCATGGATTTTAATACCTTCTCTGAAATTTTCTTTTGTTTCCTTTACTGCTTCCTCAATATACAGACTGAATAACATCGGGGAGAGGCTACAACCCTGTCTCACTCTCCTCCCAATCACTGCTTCCCTTTCATGTCCCTTGACTCTTATAACTGCCATCTGGTTTCTGTACAAATTGTAAATAACCTTTTGCTCCCTATATTTTACCCCTGCCTGGAGAATAAAGGTGAAAACTTGTTGAATTTCGTTTGGGACGAGATTGATGACATCGATAAAGACACATTCTGGAATAAGTTATCTGAGGTTCATCAGAATTTGTATCCTAATTGGTGGAATGAAGTGAAAGAGGATCTAAACAGGAAGAGTAATTTTGATAGTAATGTGTTTTGTGTTCCTCCTGTAACAAGTGATGTTAGCTGTGCCTTGGAATGTGTTCATTGTGTTCAGTCTTTACATGTCAACATGAGTAATCAAAGTAATGTTATGATACCAGCTAATTTGATAAAACCTTTTGAAGACAGTGTAGGATGTAGCATTTGATGAAACTGAAAGTGATCTTTTGCATGAAGTGTCTGACAGACAACAGAGAGGATGAGTCAGATTTTGGGTGTTCTTACATTAAAGTTAATATTGATCAATGGAAAGGTAACTGTTTGATTGATAAAGGTAGGCCAATTTGTGGTATATCTGAACAATTTAGGGACAAGATCAAGTGTAGTAAGAATTATGTGGAAATGCCCATTGTAAGGTAAAGATAAAAGGAGCTACAGGTAAGAAAACAAATAGGCAAAATCTCAGGTACTTTTAATATAGAAGACAAGATCTTTGAACATGGATGCTTAGTGATCGCTAGTCTGGAAGAAAATATACACTATATTTGCAGGTTCATACAACTATATCATTGTTTTGTAATAGAGTTGTCCTTTAGAATTTGATAAATGGATAGATTCTTCTACAATTTTGAAATGGGACAATGCAATTAAATCTCTTATTTCTTATTTTAGAAGGTTATTAATGTTAAATGTTCTAATTATTCCTGTGTACTCTGCAGCAAAAAAAAAAAAAAAAATTAATTGTTGTGTACTCTTTTAGGTAAAGTCATGGGTGTTGTGATAAATTCGGTGAACATTTGTTTTATTCATGTTTGCTGTAAATATTAGGAATATTATCTTAAAGTTTCATATGAGCAAACCAAACACATATATATGTTAAACAAAGAATACTTACATCAGTACTTCATGGACTATAGTCCATACCTCATTTTGTAGGCATTTTTTAGATACTCCATCTGTGCAGTCCAACTTGTCTTGCTTGTGTACATAATCTCTTCTAATCTGCTAATCACTAAATAAATGTTACTTTGAGATGTCTTTAGCATACCTGTGTATATTACCTTACTAATTCATTTTTTCATTGCATTCAGCTCTATTAATGTACCATATACGTGAACCATGTGTACTTCCTTTTTCAATATAGACAGACAAAACATTTGCCATGTCATGTGAGGGAGGTATTGAACAACATACTTAATACACAAAACAATGTTTCAGGATTCGATGTGAATGCCAGACAGGAAGTTGCCTAACCACTGGAGTGTGTGATGAGAAATCTAGGGAGGAAACTGAAAGATGTGGGTGGATCCACTCCCACACTTCTGTATTGCTGCACCCTTGTTGGTGCAGTTGATTTACAAGAGATCATAGGTGCTGGGTAACATACTCAAGCAGCTGTCAACTTGAAATATTTGTGGAACTGCTTGTTTAGAAAAGTAGTCACTGCTATGAGCAGTGTTATTCCACATAAATGTATGTTTTTTCAAGTGGGAGCATAAATTTCCCAATACATATGTAACTTTAAATAATTATGTGGAAGGTTGATGTTCTATGACTGATGATTTGTTATATTCAACACAGAAATGTGAAAACTTAAAAATTCAAGAGTACACTCTATGACACACATTGTAAATAATTATCAGAATCTGATAAAATTAGGCACTGTTAGGTTAGTAGTCATACATTTCAGTGCACTTTCTTATCTCAACACTCAGTATGTATTTTTTTATCAATATTAAATGAATCTTCTAGGCTTCTATGTATTTAGGTTAGTTCGTATGAACAATTAGTAGGTTGGGTTGTTTGGCGAGAAGAGACCAAACAGCGAGGTCATCGGTCTCATCAGATTTGTGAAGGATGGGGAAGGAAGTCAGCTGTGTCCTTTCAAAGGAACAATCCTGGCATTTGCCTGGAGTGATTTAGGGAAATCATGGAAAACCTAAATCAGGATGGCAGAATGTGGGATTGAACCATCATCCTCCCGAACAATTAGCAAATAGTGTGAAAGACGTTTACAATTGTGATCATAAATAAGTATAGACTGTATAACAAGATGTATACATTTCTGATTTCACACACTGATCCTGATCCTCAAGCTACTTGATTATGTAATCATTCAAAGCTATTTATGACACTGAATACTGGTATTTACACTGAGTACTACATTATTATCTCTCATTGGAACTTGAGCAATGCTCACTCATGATACACTTTTTTTCTGCTCTTTTGATGATTTTGGAGGTCTGGCTGTATAGATGTAAACTTGAAATTTGTAACTTTAGTAATTTACATTGCCTCCGCACTTATCTCTATAGTTTAGTGTTGTAATATTGTAGTTTTGACTTTCTATTATTTGTCTTGAGACAGAATGTTCCACAGATCTGAAACTCTGAATGCCATGTTCTCTTACATGAATAGATTATGACCTCTATAGTAGAAATTTTTCATACGCTTTCTGTAATATGTTATTTATCATATACTTCTATACATCTGTATTCTGTCTTTCAGCATCTTTTCTACACCATTTGGCAAACCTTATAGTAGGTCACAAAATATTGTAAACACATTGTTTCCATATTAAGTGATGGGGATTTTGCAATGGGACATCCTCCTCTACCATTACTTTTCCTCAATAGTAGTTGTCAATACCAGTATTATCTTTAGAATTTTGGACTGGTCGATATTGTCTCAGCTGCTTTTCTGAAAACTTTCATGTAATTTATACTCAATACATTATATTTCAAGCTAAAATTTATGAAAAAGAATTACTTTATATTCAATGTTACAATTGATAAGTATTAGCTCTGAATGTACAGTAAAAATTATTTTTTTAGAAACATATGAAATTATGAATTATTTGGCACACTTAAAATTTCTATTGTTAATCACACAAGGAAGTAGGGGGCAGATTACAAGTTACCCCCACTTACTGCTGGCACCACCAACACTAGTCACTACTCTGTTACCAACATGCCAGTGGCTGACGTTCCCCATGATGCTTTGTCCAACACACTACCACCCGATGCCACCACAGCCTGCCCCTGTCCAACTATGTGACTGACACACCTCCCAGTGCCTGGAGCCCTGATGTCACTACCACTGTTTATTAGTTTATTTCCGGATTAATTTATGAAATAATAACTGAAATTAACAGAAATTTGTTTGTCAAGAAAAATTGTAAACCCTTTGGAATATGGTTGTTACCGCAGAATGAAGAGTAGTAGGCATGCTTCTGATGTGATCGGACATATTGTTGTATTTTGGGAGAACAATGTAATTTCAGCTTTTTTAATATGAAAAGTCAAAAGACTGTAAGATATACTAAAATGTGACAAAATACACTAATGTAGAAACAAAAACTCTGCAACAACAGTCTTCAAAATTACTTAAATCAGGTCCACCACGAGGACCTAAAGCTCAAGAATCAGATCCTTAGATAAGAAGAACTGGAGCCATCTCTACAAGAAAAGGCAAGTAAACTAAAAAGTTTATTGTAATCGTACTCCTCTCAAATCTTCAGGAAAGACTATGCTTATTGTGGAAAATAGCTGTAATTAGGAAGAAGGGGGCAGATTACAAGTTGCCCCCACATACCACTGGCCACTACATCTTTACTGACATGCCACCGGGCGATGTTGCCCCTGATGTGGTGTCTAACACACCAACACTGCCCACAGCCTTTCCCTGTCCAACTAAGTGACTGACACACCTCCCAGTGTCTGGAGCCCTGATGGCACCACCATTCTTCCCTTTTTGCAGCCTCCGGCTGATACGGATGCCACCCTGACTCCACAGATGCCCACCACTCCTGATGCAGTGCTGCCACCACTGCCACTAGCACCCATACACATGGTGCAACAATGCTATTTCACACACTCCCAATGCCGTGCTGCTCCCCTTACCAGGAACTACAGCACTCACATGAGACATCAGTGGTGACCTGTCCATGCCCTCCACCAAGCATCCTCAGTCAGCTCCAAACACACCTCTGTGTGATTGGCACCAGTGGTTTCCTCTCAGAAGGGAAGATCTGTATGGCAACACTCTGTGTTCATCTCTACTTGTAGCAGTAACAACATGCTGTCATAACCCAAACTCAGTGATCAGCGTAGGTCCTACCAGCCAAGATACCACTGCGTCTCCCCAGCACCCTGCTCGTCATTTCCACCACAGGTAGAATGCTGACTGTCATACTTTCCAGGCACCATGCACACCAAACCATCACTCAACCAGTCTTTGCTCCTGCTTTGCCAAGGCAACTTCTCCCAGTGGTGGTCTCAGCAGCTAGTCTCGCAACGCAATGTACCTCAAATATATTTCTGCTGCAACTTGCGGGACTTCACACTAACAGCAGGATTTCACACTTGCATCTGGTTTGTGTGTTTTCTCGCAGTCCAGTTAACAGGAGGAGTGCCACTGTGTGTTCTGCATTGCCTTCCCAAGCCGTGTTCCCTCAAGGACCTTTCCAGGACTGAGGCTGCACAAAGTGTGATGCTGGATGCCTGATAGTGGAAATACTCATGAACTCATATATGGAACAGGGAGACACACACTGGCTTCACAGCTATCAGACAACCGCATGTGGTATAGCTTGTAGGAACATACTCGACATACAAAATCTACAGGACAGACTGAAATGAGAACATTCAGTTTATGAGGTGTGACAAAAAAGTAACAGGAATTTTTCTTAAAGAATCTTTATTTGGTCATCAAAGTCAACTTTGTCTCCTCCAAAGTAGTCCCCCTGAGATATAAGAAAATAATTCCAGTGCCTTTTCCAATCTTGAAAGCACTTTTGGAACTCACTTTTCATTATCTCCTTCACCAGTTCCGTTTTTATCTCATCAGTGATGGAAAATAATGTCATTTCAGGTTCTCATCAGCCTCAGGAATAGAAAGAAGTTGCAGAGGGCCATGTCTGGCAAATACGGGTGCTGAGACGACATAATTGTTTCATTTTTTCCAAAACATCATTTTTTTGTGATGCAATTTCAACAAGTGGTTTTATCACAATTCTGGTTGTTTTCTTCAGATTGCTTCACATAAACAACACCCAGGTAGCATTCTTCAATTACCATAAGGTAGAAATTCATGATGCACTATCTCCTTGTAATCAAATAAAACACTGAGGAGAACCTTCACATCTAATCAAACTTGTTGATTTCTTTTTTTTTTTTTTTTTTCCCTCCCCTCTCTTCATGTAATTTCCATTGAGACGATTGGGCCTTGATTTTTATATAATACCTGCACACCCATGTTTTGTCGTCTGTTATAATCTAGCTGATGAAATCTTCCCTGGCTTACATCTGGGTATCTACGTTGATAATCCACAATGTTGCAATGAGTGTCATTCTCATCATCTTCGCCAGAAGATGAAGAGAATGACACTCATTGAAATATCGCGTATTATCGATGCAGCTACCTGGATGGAAGCCCGAGAAGATTTCATCAGCAGTATACGCTGGGAAAGCCTGCATTCACATATGTTACAATGTTCTGAATCGGTCAACTTCACTCAACAATTCCTGAGTGATACCTGTGTGACATCATTTTTGATCAAAATTCCACAATTTTGGAACAAGCTTTCCTGCTATACATTTCAGGCTCAAAGCATTTGAAAAATTGCTTGACATGAGCCAAAGGATATGCTGACATCATCAGCAAGCTCTCTTCAACATCTTCTTGACCCTCTTTGAAACATTTATACCACTTTTAAACTTTTTTTTCTTACTCATAGTAGATCCACCAAAAGCCACAGTCAACATTTCGAATGCAGTATTCCATTTTTCAAGCAAAATTTAATCACAATTCTTTAATCCATCTTTTATGAAAATAAAAATTTGCTTATCACTTGAAAACACACATAAACTTTTTGACTGTCAACAATAAACTAAATATTCAAAACAGCTGAAAATGTAAATACACATCAGCAACATATGTACTAACAAGATTTTTTTAAATTGAAAGTTAAAAAATTCCCATTAGTTTTTGATCACACCTTGACACCATGACATGATGCATGCAATGGATTGGGCTGATAAAACAGATCTGTTGCCAACAAACACTATAATGTTTGAAATGGAAAACCTGACTGAAAAACTGGTGAAAGAATCAAGAGACTGCAATGTGCTGCAGTTTACAACTAGAGTACAGGGCAGGCATGCTACAGAGGTTGGCCAAATTAAGGTGAAGACTAAAATGGTTTTAACTGTTCATGTTCTATACAGAGTAGTTAAGGGTAAAAAATGCCAACAGCAGAGTTTTTGGCATCTAGTAAGAGAAATTGTTAAACCTTACACCCCAAAATGAAGGCAAACCAACAGCAGAAGTCTCTCTCTCTCTCTCTCTCTCACACACACACACACACACACACACACACACACTTTCTCTCTCTCGTTCAACTGGAAGATTGGTGTGCAACAGTACACCATTTCCCCCTTCTGTCTGTCTCCTTGTTCATTTCTGTGTATGTAGTGAGTGCATCCCATATCATTCACAATCTGCTGTATATATGACATCCCTGTTTGTCCCTGGCAATTCTTTCTGGTAATAGCTCCTTCTGCTATTGTTCCAATGATGTAACTGTGTGTTAAAAAATGTTGTAGGAGTTTGTCTCTTTTTTGCCTGTGCCTCCACAGAGATTTAGTTTTTGTACTCTTTTCAGAACCTCTTCATTGGTAGCTTTGTCTATTCAGATGATCATCGCCATCCTTCTGTAGCACCAAATCACCAGGGCTTCCAGCTGTCTCCTCTCTTATTTTCCTAGTATCCAAGTTTCACAGCCATATAGGGTCATACTCCAAATACTTTCACAGTCTGTTTCCTTATTTCCAGAGTGATCTTCTTGCTGGTAAGTTCTCTCTTAAATTTAATGCAATTTTGGCCTGTTGTATTCTGCTCACAATTTCTTTCAAGTTTCTGCCATCCCTTGTTGTCCTGTTTCCTAAGCAGCTAAATTCCTCTATCATCTCTAGTTCCTCTCTTCCAGTTCTTGTTCTGATAGGTTAATATTCTCTTTTGGCATTGCATACCATTACTTTAGTCTTTCTCTTGTTTATTCTCATACGAAACTTATTGCAGAAAATCCTTTCCATTGTGCTGTGGACCTTTTCTAGTTCTTTTGTCTCCATGAAAACAGCAATATCATCTGTGTAGCACAGAATGTCTATCTTCTGCTCTTTCATTTTAATCCCCACCTCAGTAGTTTCATGAACTTGGTATATAGTTTTCTTGATGCAAGCATTGAAAGTAAGAGAAGAGATACCAGTAGTGAATCCTTGTCTCACACCTTTTCTGATTTTTGATTCTTGTTCCTCATGAAAATTACCAACCATAGCCACTTCATTCTTATACAAAATTTGTATCACTTGCATAACTCTGTATTTTAGACCTGATTACTTCAGCAATCTGAAAATCTCTTGTCAGATAACATTTTCAAATGCCTTTGCTAGGTCTCCAAAGACTGTATAGTTTTTTTAAAATTTGTTTTTCAATAAGAAGCCTCAGAGCCACAATTGCTTCTTCGAAACCAAATTGAGCCTCACTCAGCATATCCTCCACCTTCTTTTACAATTCTCTTGAGGATTATCTCTGTGAGAATTTTTGATGCATCTGATATTACACTTAAGGTTCAGTACTCATTTTGTAGCTGCCATTTTCTTCTGTATAGGAAACATGATGCATTTCTGGAAATGAGTTTTTGTATCTCTCTTGTGAAGTAAATGAACATCATCAGTTTCAGCAGGATCATTTTCATGTTGTCACCAACATTCTTGACTGGTTCTGCAAGAATGTCAGTGATACCTAATGCTTTGTTCCCTCATAGATCTTTAAGAACTTTCTCTAATTCTTCTTGCAGAATGTTTTCTCCTTAGTCATCTTCATTTGCTTCATGTTCTTTTCCTATTACATCCTAAAATACAGCTGTTCTGTCATACAATTCCTCAATGTATTCTTTCCATCTCTTCACCCCATCTGCATGAAACATCATTTTCCCCTCTTTATCTTCTACTCTAACAATTTTGTTGTTTTGCTTTTATTAAAAAATTTATTTGCTGTTATATAGGCCATTTTAGTTCTTCCTTTAGAATTTACTTGGAAACAATTTCCACATTTAAAGAACTGCACACCAATGCAAAGAGACTCAGTTTGTGTGAAGCAAAGTACACTGAGAAACCATAACAGTCTATTTCCGATGTACAACTAATATTTTGACACCAACAAAAGCTATTAAGAAACCTTGATTATTTTGTTCTGAAGGCTACCTAGGGCCATTTTATTAAGTTTATGGACTTGAACTATAATGTTAAACTTTCAAAGACTTTTCCCTACACAGATTTATTTCCTCAAAAGTACTTGTAGAAGAGCTATCACACTAGCACAAACGAACAGGAACATTTCAGGATGAACAGATATTTCAGTTCCTACAATCTTTATTTTGTAAGTTATTTGCAAATAACTAAGAATTAAGCATTTTTGTATCAAATCATGTTCCAGTGTAGGCAGTCAACTATTTACAGTTCATATGAATTAATGTGAAATTAACACTGCTCACATAGTAAACTCATTATAGACTTGTGACTAAGCATTCCATTCATTATAGTCTAAGAAACAAATTTTATATGAAATTTCCAAACTGCGATCACAAAATTCATCAAAGTGGAGCAAACAGTTTTCACTGTAGTTTACACTAGATGATGTACTGGAGTGATATGACAGGTGGGCAGAAAATGCCTTTCACATATGAATGGTGTAGCAGAACAATCTAACCAAGAAAAACACTCTAAAGTAAGGTGTGCCTTATTTCATTGTTTCTTGGGTCAGCACAGTAAGGAATAACTGGAAAAGAGCAGGTATTAATGACAAATAGCTGAGAAGGGACACTGAACTACTCAGAACAATCTAAAGATACACATCGCTTTCATCATAGGCTAATAAAATTATGTTGAAAAATACTGAAAAGACTTAATTATAGTAAAGAAATTTCTGGCAGAATTTACATAATTTAGGAGTAAAGGAGATCACTGACCAAATAGAAGAGACATTAAACTGTTGACAGGTCACACAAAAGAGAAAGATAACTTGCTGGTAATAAATGAAAAGCACCAGCTTGCTTTTGTTCTACAGTTCTGTTAACATGGTAACTTGTGGTTTTCAGAATAAATCCCTTGTCAAGTCAAGAGTATTCTCTCTTCCCTCTCTCTATTTCACACACACACACACACACACACACACACACACACACACACACACACACACACACACACACCTGTGCCTTGTGCCTCTACATTTGTATATTTGATAGCTAGATACAGAATTCTGAGTGGAGTTTCTGTCTGATGGGGTGGATAGAGGGAGAAAGAGACAGGAAGCAGAAAGAGGAGCTTGGGATGGCTAGCTAGCGGCTCAGAGAGAGATAGCAGGTTTGCTGGCTGGGAATGCAGTCAGTAGGATGGCACTTGCATGGGGGCCGGTGAGGTGCAGTGAACGATGAAGGTGACATGGTGTCTAGATTGATAGGGGGTGAGAGGACAGAGGGACAGAAAACTGGTGAGTTAACTGTGATTAATACCAGGAGGGTTGCGGAAGTGAAGGATATGTTGCGCAGGTGACACCCATCAGCATAGCTCAGGAAAGCTGGTGCTGGGTGGCAGGATCCAGATGGCCCAGGTTGTGAAGCAGCCATTGAACTCTATCACCTTGTGCTTATTTGCTTGTTGAGTCAATGGTTGGTTAATTTTGTTCTTGACCAGCATTTGGTGGCGGCCATTCATTCTGGTAAACTGCTGGTTGGCTGTGCAGTGATTGCAGCAGAGCTGGTGTATGACATGGCTGCCTTCACAGGAGGCCCTACCTCCAATGGGATATGAAAGCTAATGACAGGACAGAGTATGAAATGCTGGGTGGGTGGATTCGGCAGGTTGTGCAGCTGGATCTTCCACAGTGATATCACTCCTATGTCAAGGTGTTGGGAGTGAAATAAGGATGGACCAGGATATTGCATGGGTTAGGTGGGTGATGGAATACCACATTGGGAGGAAAAGATCTTGGACAGGATGTCCCTCATTTCTCCCAGGTGCAAGATCTACCCAACCCAACCATCAAGCACTACATATCATACTCCAGTAACATCACAGGCTTAGCCTGTCCCATGTGATAGCAGCCATGTCATGTACTAACTCTGCTGCAATCACTGCACAGCTTTTTATCGTGGTATGACAAAAATGGCCACCACCAAACTATGGCCAAGAGCAAAGTTGACCACCCAATGCACAACATGCAGTCGATCCCAACATCCTTATGTTCAATGGCTGTTTCACAACCTGGGCTATCTGGATCCTCCCCTCACGTACTAGATTTTCTGAACCACGCAGATGGGAGTTATTCTTTCAACACGTCCTTCGTTCCTGCCACCTTCCTGGCCTCAATCTCTACTAACGCACTGTCCCCACAATCTCACCCAACAATATCTCTTGCTCCTGTCATCCCCTTCCCCATTATCTTCATTGTATATCACACCTCACTGGCTCTGGTACCCATACATCATATGCCTGTCACCCCTACCTCTCACCCACATTCATATACGTAAAATCTGCTGCCTCCCTCTAAGCCATCAGCTATCCACTCTTAAACCCTCTTCCTGCCTTCAGTCTCACCCACCCACCAAACCACCCAAAACAACCACCCACAGCATTTCTTTTGCATGTGCCTGTCAATGAATCAACACCTCTCACATTCAGCAAAGATGTAATTCTTGTACAACAAAACAATTTTAAAGACTGTGTCAGTTTCTGCAGTAATTCATGCCCTAAAAAGCTTCAAAGACAAATGTTTTAGATGTCTGGATAACACACACACTTACTGAACATTGGAAAATTCAGGATAGAATAATGATAACATTGTGAAAAGGATAGTTGCTACTCACCGTATAGCGGAGAGGCTGAGTCACGGATAGGCACAACGAATAGACTGTCAAAGCTTTCAGCCAAAGAGGTCTTCATCAGAAATACACTACAATCACACACACACACACACACACACACACACACACACACACACCGTTTTTCATTTCAATGACTGCTTCACAGCCTGTGCCATCTGCATCCTTCCCACCAACAATGGCTTTTATGAATTACACAGGTGGTAACACTCTATGATATACCCCACATTCCCATAACCCTCCTGGCCTCAATCTTTGTTAGTCATTGTCTTTTACCCTCCTATCCCCTTCCCTGTTCCCATTCCAGCACTACACAACCCTCTATTTGCCCACCCCACCCACAGTCTTTTTTATGTCTGTCCTTATCTTCTGCCCCCCCCCCCCCCCCCCCACTCTCCCACCTCTCCTACTAATCTCCTGACTGCGCCTACCTGTCCTACCCTCTCCCCAACTCATCCTTGTATGCACCCACAAGCAGCACTTACCTTCCTCCAGACCTACCCTACTATGCCTCGCCTCCCCTCCCCATCCTCCTCCTTACCCCAACCCCCCAGTTTCCTTCTCCCGTCATGCACTGCTACTCACAGTCTGGCCTTGGCAGCCAGAAACTGTAGTCATGTGTGTCCAAGTTGCATTTGCATGAGACTTTTGTTGTGTGTGTGTGTGTGTGTGTGTGTGTGTGTGTGTGTGTGCGTGTAAGTCTAATTCTGAAGAAGGCCTGTTGGCCTATCTGTGACACAACATCTCACCACAATGTAACTCAGCTCAAGGCAGCAACCAAAGTACAAGCACTTGGCCGACCTGGTAGCCAGATAAGTGATGTTGAAGCAGCATTCTACAATGTCAGTATCAAGCATGTCTGCAGCAGTCAAATGGTTAAGACTGTGTCCAAATTCTTGTCTGCATTCCAAACTATAATTACATATCATCTTCACTAAGCCCTTTTTCTCAAAGAGCCTAAAACACAGGTGACATTTCTGAACCTGCACAACATTTAAAAGATCTGGTTAATTCGCAGTCATTACCCAAAGTGTTATGCACCAGTTCTGAAGAACTAAAGCTGTTGGAAACATCTTGAATCCAGTTATAATACTTGCAAGAGATAGTTGTTTTCACTGATTTAGTGAACTTGATTCCAGTTAAGTCTTCCAGTCTAACCCTGATATTAGTGCTGTGAACAGCTAACGGCACTTAACAAGTAAGTGAACTCTTCCCATGAAAATGCCAAATCACTCCCAGTTTCAAGATTAACTACTCTTTTTCAAGCCTTGTGTAGTGGTAGCGATAATCACTGCACAGAAAAAGGCCAGCATTAACTTAGAGTAAGTTGTAGCTCTACTTCCAGCATTAAAAACAAATTCTTCATCTTTATTTCAGTTTCTGGTGATTCTGTTGTAGTTTCCATATTTGTTCAATTCTATGGTAGAAAACAGTGTTCATTATTCAGCAAAAATTCATTCTCAATTAAAGGTAATGAATACAGGATTTTCCAATGATTATTTTCTCATAATAATCCATAAATGAGAGCTATTCAGTGACAATAGCATTATGTAACTCGAATTTCAAGTACTCAAATTTCTTTATGAAAGATAACAAAAATTATTTACAGAAAATACTGGTCATGTACTACATGAGTTCAAAGTGGCTGTGGAAAAATCTTTGATCAGAGGCCTACAATACTGTGAAACAATACCTCAGAAGTAATGAAAGTATTCTCACAAAGAGATGAAAATACAATTGTAATATTAAAACCATAAAATATACCACAGCTATTTAACCTATTCAGTTGAACTTGGAGGAATAATATTTCATTGACACTGGTGTTTTTCAACAGCAATTTGTTTGTCGATACACCACCTGCATTATTTCCATTTCTCCCAAATTTCATCTGTATCTAAAAGAAAAAATCTCTTAACTTAAAAATTCAAACTACACAATTAATCATTTATGTAACCTTCAGATGTCTCATGATCTATTTTTCAGTGAATTTAATTATGTTGTTTATCTTTTTGTATAGGGTTTGGCATTAATATATAAGATGTGGCGGAAATAAGTGTCTCTTATTTTGAAGGGAAATCAAAACCAAGATAAACACAAATAATTTCTTTTGCCTATAGAAAAAAAACATAATTAACAAAATTTTTCAGTCAATTTGAAAGATAACATCTCTGAAATGACAGTCATTACTGACTTGACATACTTTTCAAGGTCACGCAAGAGTTATTAAAAGCATGTAGATCAATAGGGATGGATCAGTAGTAACATCTGGACATATTTTCTATATTCCTTGAAAATTTTAAGGTAGTGTGCATAGATTTTAATTCTTAATGTGGCCCTCTGAAAACAACAGCAAGTACAATCATATGATATTAAATCTTGGAGCTCAACAGATGTTAACACACAGACACATCATGTGATTCGGGAACATTTCAGACACTAGTAAGAGAAAGCAATAATGAGAGGTAGTTGCAATCCTGTTCCGCTAAGCCTCATATTTTCAATTTCATCTGGTACTGATTGCAAAAATTTCTGTACCATGTCACAATATAGATCTAAGGTTACAGTTGCATTCACTGTCATACCTTCTATCTCCCTACAACAACATGTACCGAAACAAATCCGGCTACAGTGTACTAGTCAGATGCAAGGACCACTGCAACTGCTGCTTCAGAAGAAAGATACAGTGAGCTTTTTCTGAACTACAATATTTTTGTATGCATGCATCCTATAACCTAGGACAGCTTTCTTCTCACACTTTCAGTGGAAATGCTATGTTTCCTAGCACAAGCCTAGAGATAGTTCAGCTCATGGTCACTCTCTACAAAAATTCATACATTAATTTGTTCTGAGCCTGACAAAGTGCCATCTATTTTAATGTTAACCCAGTAGCTATGAACCATGGACCTTGCCGTTGGTGGGGAGGCTTGCGTGCCTCAGCGATACAGATGGCCGTACCGTAGGTGCAACCACAACGGAGGGGTATCTGTTGAGAGGCCAGACAAACGTGTGGTTCCTGAAGAGGGGCAGCAGCCTTTTCAGTAGTTGCAGGGGCAACAGTCTGGATGATTGACTGATCTGGCCTTGCAACATTAACCAAAACGGCCTTGCTGTGCTGGTACTGCGAACGGCTGAAAGCAAGGGGAAACTACAGCCGTAATTTTTCCCGAGGACATGCAGCTTTACTGTATGATTAAATGATGATGGCATCCTCTTGGGTAAAATATTCCGGAGGTAAAATAGTCCCCCATTCGGATCTCCGGGCGGGGACTACTCAGGAGGATGTCGTTATCAGGAGAAAGAAAACTGGCGTTCTACGGATCGGAGCGTGGAATGTCAGATCCCTTAATCGGGCAGGTAGGTTAGAAAATTTAAAAAGGGAAATGGATAGGTTAAAGTTAGATATAGTGGGAATTAGTGAAGTTCGGTGGCAGGAGGAACAAGACTTCTGGTCAGGTGACTACAGGGTTATAAACACAAAATCAAATAGGGGTAATGCAGGAGTAGGTTTAATAATGAATAGGAAAATAGGAATGCGGGTAAGCTACTACAAACAGCATAGTGAACGCATTATTGTGGCCAAGATAGATACGAAGCCCACACCTACTACAGTAGTACAAGTTTATATGCCAACTAGCTCTGCAGATGATGAAGAAATTGAAGAAATGTACGATGAAATAAAAGAAATTATTCAGATAGTGAAGGGAGACGAAAATTTAATAGTAATGGGTGACTGGAATTCGAGTGTAGGAAAAGGGAGAGAAGGAAACATAGTAAGTGAATATGGATTGGGGCTAAGAAATGAAAGAAGAAGCCGCCTAGTAGAATTTTGCACGGAGCACAACTTAATCATAGCTAACACTTGGTTTAAGAATCATGAAAGAAGGTTGTATACGTGGAAGAACCCTGGAGATACTAAAAGGTATCAGATAGATTATATAATGGTAAGACAGATATTTAGGAACCAGGTTTTAAGTTGTAAGACATTTCCAGGGGCAGATGTGGACTCTGACCACAATCTATTGGTTATGACCTGTAGATTAAAACTGAAGAAACTGCAAAAATGTGGGAAATTAAGGAGATGGGACCTGGATAAACTGAAAGAACCAGAGGTTGTACAGAGTTTCAGGGAGAGCATAAGGGAACAACTGACAGGAACAGGGGAAAGAAATACAGTAGAAGAAGAATGGGTAGCTCTGAGGGATGAAGTAATGAAGGCAGCAGAGGATAAAGTGGGTACAAAGACGAGGGCTGCTAGAAATCCTTGGGTAACAGAAGAAATATTGAATTTAATTGATGAAAGGAGAAAATATAAAAATGCAGTAAATGAAGCAGGCAAAAAGGAATACAAACGTCTCAAAAATGAGATCGACAGGAAGTGCAAAATGGCTAAACAAGGATGGCTAGAGGACAAATGTAAGGATGTAGAAGCTTATCTCACTAGGGGTAAGATAGATACTGCCTACAGGAAAATTAAATAGACCTTTGGGGAGAAGAGAACCACGTGTATGAATATCAAGAGCTCAGATGGCAGCCCAGTTCTAAGCAAAGAAGGGAAGGCAGAAAGGTGGAAGGAGTATATAGAAGGTTTATACAAGGGCAATGTACTTGAGGACAATATTATGGAAATAGAAGAGGATGTAGATGAAGACGAAATGGGAGATACGATACTGCGTGGAGAGTTTGACAGAGCACTGAAAGACCTGAGTCGAAACAAGGCCCCCGGAGTAGACAACATTCCATTAGAACTACTGACGGCCTTGGGAGAGCCAGTCATGACAAAACTCTACCAGCTGGTGAGCAAGATGTATGAGACAGGCGAAATACCCTCAGACTTCAAGAAGAATATAATAATTCCAATCCCAAAGAAAGCAGGTGCTGACAGATGTGAAAATTACCGAACTATCAGTTTAATATGCCACGGCTGCAAAATACTAACGCGAATTCTTTACAGGCGAATGGAAAAACTGGTAGATGCAGACCTCGGGGAGGATCAGTTTGGATTCCGTCGAAATGTTGGAACACGTGAGGCAATACTGACCTTACGACTTATCTTAGAAGAAAGATTAAGAAAAGGCAAACCTACGTTTGTAGCATTTGTAGACTTAGAGAAAGCTTTTGACAATGTTGACTGGAATACTCTTTTTCAAATTCTAAAGATGGCAGGGGTAAAATACAGGGAGCGAAAGGCTATTTATAATTTGTACAGAAACCAGATGGCAGTAATAAGAGTCGAGGGGCATGAAAGGGAAGCAGTGGTTGGGAAAGGAGTGAGACAGGGTTGTAGCCTCTCCCCGATGTTATTCAATCTGTATATTGAGCAAGCAGTAAAGGAAACAAAAGAAAAATTTGGAGTAGGTATTAAAATTCATGGAGACGAAGTAAAAACTTTGAGGTTCGCCGATGACATTGTAATTCTGTCAGAGACGGCAAAGGACTTGGAAGAGCAGTTGAACGGAATGGACAGTGTCTTGAAAAGAGGATATAAGATGAACATTAACAAAAGCAAAACGAGGATAATGGAATGTAGTCAAATTAAATCGGGTGATGCTGAGGGAATTAGATTAGGAAATGAGACACTTAAAGTAGTAAAGGAGTTTTGCTATTTAGGAAGTAAAATAACTGATGATGGTCGAAGTAGAGAGGATATAAAATGTAGACTGGCAATGGCAAGGAAAGCGTTTCTGAAGAAGAGAAATTTGTTAACATCGAATATAGATTTATGTATCAGGAAGTCGTTTCTGAAAGTATTTGTTTGGAGTGTAGCCATGTATGGAAGTGAAACATGGACGATAACTAGTTTGGACAAGAAGAGAATAGAAGCTTTTGAAATGTGGTGCTACAGAAGAATACTGAAGATAAGGTGGATAGATCACGTAACTAATGAGGAGGTATTGAATAGGATTGGGGAGAAGAGAAGTTTGTGGCACAACTTGACTAGAAGAAGGGATCGGTTGGTAGGACATGTTTTGAGGCATCAAGGGATCACAAATTTAGCATTGGAGGGCAGCGTGGAGGGTAAAAATCGTAGAGGGAGACCGAGAGATGAATACACTAAGCAGATTCAGAAGGATGTAGGTTGCAGTAGGTACTGGGAGATGAAGCAGCTTGCACAGGATAGAGTAGCATGGAGAGCTGCATCAAACCAGTCTCAGGACTGAAGACAACAACAACAACATGGTCACTCTCTACAAAAATTCATACATTAATTTGTTCTGAGCCTGACAAAGTGCCATCTATTTTAATGTTAACCCAGTAGCTCTTATATGTGAAGATCATAGGATTCAGTTTCAATTAGAAGTGAAAGCACAGAAGGATATTTTCATCAGGATCATAGACTTGCTGCTATTCAAAATTAATTCAACAATTAAACAATAAGGAAGTGTCTGCCATTGTGCCTTGTGCACAGCCTGACTAATGTGATCCCTCAAAATGTGAAAATCATTTTTACAACTCCCACATCTATTACACCATTGCTACATAATTATACGAACAACACTGTTCCAGGTTCAGTACTAGTCGAATTAAAGTTCAAAAATGCATAAAAATAGTCTTTTTATCAAGACAGGGTTATAACTATTTCCAATTTTCTGAATGTACCACATTTCAGTAATAATTTTCATATTTCTACAATTTTACTCAGCAATCTTACTACACTTTGAAAACATAAAATTCTTCCAGAATACACCATTAACTGCCATGAATGTACCACTTGGGAATGAGGACATCAACATGTACAAAAACTGTCAGACTACTACATCCACACTTTTGGCACAATGTGGCACCCAGTTGTGTGACACTGTACCAAATTACAGTCCTGCTATATCATTTTTGTGTCATGATGTATGCAAAAATTGTACTATTTGTGAAGAATAAGACAGCAAATTAGTGGTAAAGCACTGTGCACTGTTGGAGATTGCACTCAGTATGCATAACTTTTGGCATATGCATTCAGTAAAACAATGTCAGAGTGTGATTTGATGGAATATGACATTTTTAAGTCCCCTTCCAAAAAGGCCAGTCAGATTATGGTGCTGAAAATACTGATCTCTTGTCATTATAGCAAAGATTCCTCCATAGTAGTGGAAATTGTTGAGGTGTGTAACCACATCAGCTACCTAACACTGCCACCCAGCAAACAACAGGGTAATGCCTTTACCAGGAGACAGGAAAATCATGCATCACATACTAGAGGTAAGAAAAGAGAGTAGTAGTGTGAATTTGATACATCACTGTAAAATAATTGAAGGTAAAATATGTGGCAAAATCTGTAGCATACTGTGAATGGTTTCAGTCTTTCATTGCCAATAAAGAGAGGATTTTTAACATGACATGGCCCATGGACAATCTGGTGTCTCACTTATAATGCTACTTCATTTCCCACATTGCATGCATGGCCAAAGCAGGGCAGAGGTACCAGATTTTTTATTTAATTGCTAAGATGTATTGAGTTTTGATCAAATGCTCCATGCATACAAAAAAACTAACCCAGTAATGAGTCATTTGTTTGATGTAAATTGTGTCACCGTTAAAACAGAAATATTCCATAAGGTCTTGTCAAGTCTTCAGTCAAAGCCCACCGTACATTATGTATGTCACAATCCTAAAATATTTAACATATTGACTGAGACAGTATAATATCTGCCATACTGCACATTGGCTTTGATTTGTGAACTACTGCGGAGATTAAATGGAACAATGTACAGACCCGAAGAATAATGTATAGTTCTGTCTCCATCAAAATGTGTTCCAGTGTAGGTAATGTGTGTCCATGTCCAAGATATCATCAGTCCTTTTGTTTCCATACAAAACAAATGTTGTGCTCATTGTGGGTAGTTCTGTTAGACATAAGCACAATATATTACCCTTGAAATATCAGAAGTAAAAACTGATGCATTATATTCGCCTTACATTACTTCTAATTCTTTCAAAAATCAATATTTTATTTCCAATTGTACTTGCACCAAAATTGCTACATTAGAATCAGCATTCAGGGAAGTGTTGAATTTAGGGCAGCTAGAGGTGGAATTTTCATCATATTGAGAGTATTAGAATGGCCTCTCTTGTGTTACTGACATACATTCAGGTACTCTGAGAGGATGAGGTATTGTAGGCTGACCCAATGTGTTGTTATAATACAAAGTTCAGTTAAACTATTTAGTCTATCATTTGAGATTGTCATACAGCAAGAGATCAAAATTTTGAGAATCATTACAGAGCATCTGCAGAATGAGCTCCACTAACAGTGCAGAAACAATTCATACACCACTTGTAAAGAAAATCAGAAGAGGAGGAAGGAGAGGTATATGTGGTCAGGAGAAGTAAAACTGGAGGAGGACCACACAAATCAACATGAACAAAAGCTTTTACACTGGAATGATTTTACATAATATACTGATGCATAAAACTGGACAACTCATTTTCACTCCACATACTTACAATTAGTTTACAGCACAGTCACACTCAACAATTGATGCAAAAAAGGTTTCAAACACTTTACAGTCATCAGCCCATCAACTACAAATAACATTTCATATTATTTATGGCAGGACTTTAGAGAATCTATTGTTATTAAACAAACTGCTAACACAAAGGTACAGATGTGTTGTTATTAATTCCATGTTTGTAGTGGCAACTACTATAAATATATAGATCAAATGTCTGTACCCACCCAAAACTTATACAGTTTGCGTTTTTACGTCTGAATCTTATACTTCTAGAAGTAGAGCACTGCTACTCATGAATTAAAGATTAAACTAAGAATGTAATCTTCTCTTCTCGCCCCTTATTAAGAATGCTATTGTTTGTGTATTTTCCTTTCTGTTGTTTAAATTAAAAAGTAATCTGTCTCTAGTTCTAAAAGTTTGAGATTCAGTTTTATCTTTTATGTGATGCTGTCAAACTTGAGTCTAGGTATTTGAGTTTTCTCTAGTACAATTGTTTAATTGCTTGCATAACACCTTTGACTCACAGAGTTCCCACTTGGATCAATCAAAACAGAGAAAAATTAAAATTCTTTGCAGTAACACAGACCAATAGATTTACAATAATCACATCTCATAGGCTAGCAGTCATTTCACATCAGTACCTCTGTGGTGTTAATCAATACAGTAGTCAGCTAGAGTATAAAACAAATTTGGAAAAATTATGTTTTTATTTTCTTAATGGGTTTAATCACAGTGGCTGCAGAAGATGCACAACACATAATTGTCAAAGCAGTGCAAATGATGTTTGCACGGAAGACACTTTTAAGAAAAGTTGAATAATGAAACACGCACAGTTACAAGAGCAGTCCTTCATTGAACTGCACATGTTCAGCAGGCTGCCACATGCCTATTCCTTTTTTTAAAAAAAAAAAAAAAAGAAAAAAGAAGAAAAAAGGAAAATAAAAAGGAAAAAAATTTGGTCACAGTTATGATTTGCCCTTGATACAAATAAAATGACTATAATACAGAATTACATTGTGAATGCATAAAATTTGATACACTTGAGGTTTTTACTATTTAATGGCCAAATTTTGATGGCCCCTATTTAGAACAAAATAAGTTCATCATCACAATTTACATTCAAACACTCTTAACAAAATTTTTAAGAGTTGTCAAAATTGTAAATATTGATACAAAAAAGTGATAGCCTTACAACTAAGATAAGCTTTGTCATTTGCTACATGTGATAGTTTTTGTATATTTTATGTATAATTTCTACTTACAGAAATATTTTTATATTCAAATCATTCAGCTAACAAAATATATTTGTGGAAAACTGAGAGAGTGTATTCATACACAACCTTCATGAGTGAAGTGTAATGATTAATTCCAAGACAGTCAGTTATTACATCACATTTCTTCAAAGTTTAGCTCTCACTATATTAGTTTCAATTCTTGTTTGTAGACTTCCTTACCCTTTGACATTTCACAACAAATACAGTGCAGAAACTGTCTCTGTAGGTATGATGTGACACATATGTAATAAGTTCTTAAAAATTAATGTGATGTGTGAGATACAGAAATTTTGCCATAAAAGAGATTTACATTCATTGATGCAATAATAAGATGCTTGAAATAAAAAGGCATTAAATAATTTTTGCACTGTATAACATGTAATTAAAAGTCTTGTTATTCTGATACTTGGTAGAAATATAACTACTGTACCTATTGTGGGAGACTGCACAATTCGCTGTTTGAGATGGGATAGTGAGGAGGACTGGTATGCAGTGGGATTAACAGCTCTTGCACCTTAACATAACAAAAGTTAATTAATGAAGGATGAGTGATGCTAATAAAAAATACCAATTTTTTGTTATCTGACCCTCCACAAACGGAATGTTCTACTATAGTAAAAGACAGACAGAAACAAAGAGTGGCCAGCTCTCAATCCACAATGACAATTTTTGCGTATAATCAAACACAAGCAAATATAAATTTCCTACCTAAATGTAAAAGTATTTGATGGAAGATTGAATAATTCCATACCTGGAAGGGGAGGACTGTCTATGAAACTTTTTTTTTAAATCCTTGATTCTTGTTTTTTAGAAATTTCTAACAAATAATGATAAAAATGAAGTAACAACAAAGATACTGTGATAAATTGATCAACTTCTGAGCTTCACACAATTATAAAATATCAGATATACACAATAAAGAAACAACTTCTCCTGTGATAAAGTAAGGGGTAAGTTGCACTTTCACTGAAGATCAGTACAAAAATATCAAACATAAATTAGGTTCAAAGATAAATTCCTAGCAAAATATATTTCATGGAATATCCTGAAAATCTAATCTCACATAAAATACTTAAAAAGATTTATGCTACATCATCTATAGATCACTTTGGGTCAAAACATGATACAGGTAATGCAAAGAAAATCATTTGAAATGCCTCATTTTCAAACAGTTTTTGCAGAAAAATTGGTTCATGCAGCTTCTTTCCACATACCACATAAAGGTGTAATTGACATACATGCCTGTTGGATAACTGGTTAACACTATGCAATTTTACTCACCAAGTAAAACTCTCTCTCTCTCTCTCTCTCTCTCTCTCTCTCTCTCTCTCTCTCACACACACACACACACACACACACACACACACACACACACTCCTTCTTCTGTTTTTCAAAAACATCTGCTGCATTTATTACACTGCACATCAATTTCATGTGTGTGTAGTGAAGAATTATTTGTCAGCAACGAACATTAAGAAAATTTTATCACAGAGAATGCCTTCCCAAGCACATATCTGGGTGAATATATCTCTTGACAAATACTATTCAGTTTCAACTAGGAAAAGATATCCAAAAACAGGTCACATCAGATATTTCCCAAATAAGGACAATAAAGCACTAATGTTCATATCTGTATGAATAACATTACACAAAAAATGAGCAACGGTCTCAAGACATTCATCACTATGCTATTGTTTATGGTATGCATAAATATCATGAGTAATAAATTGGGAAACATTGTGTTCATTGAACATAATGTGCACAGACTGGTAATATTTAAATTGCATTATCAATAACAATCAGTTTGGTCTTACTGAATAAAGACATTATATGAAGCTTTTTGAAGACTCTTCACTTCTACCCAACTGCATCAAATGCAGAAAGAAAGTTGTGAATATCAACTTGTCAAAAAAATATATATATATATATTGGAAAATGTAACAAAACCACTATGGATCTGAGCTGTTCTTTAACAATGGATGATGAGGTGGCATCAGGAACGCACAAGGTCAACCTATCTGATCCATTGGAAAAAAGGAGGAAAGTGTAATCAATTAAGGACAATAATGAAGATGCATAAAAGCTCATTAAACCATGCCCTATTTCTTAGTTAATATTGGGTTTTGTTATAAGTAAGACAATGAAAAAATTATATATATCAAACAAATATGTAATGTAAAATATTAGTCTGCATTATTTAACCTCTCTGTTCCAGGGATCTTCCCCCCCCCCCCCCCCCCCCCTTTATCCACTGGTATGCACATAAAGTAAAAGTTATGTAGAAATCATTTTCCAAACTAAAAGGTGGCATCTCAGTGCCTGTAATGCATCTAATTTGTCAACATTCCCCTACCTAGCAATGGAATTAAACAGATGATAGCTATTTTATCATTGAAACTAACTAAGCAAACTCACATTATCACTGGCCTTCTTTGTTTGCATTATTATTTAACTCTTTTCATATATTTGCCATTTGGTTTTTCAGCTACTTGTCAATTTTCTCCCTTATCTTCCCTTCTTTCTCCCAATTCTCCTTTCGTTAAATTTGTCTGTTGTTATTTGTCTTTCATTTCATTCATGAAATTATTACTTTGATCCTGTTAAGCTACTTTGCATACAGTGAAGTTCTTAATTGTTTCACTAAGGGATCGCTGAAATTCACATTCACATTGACATTCTTGTAATTATTACTAGCAAGCAGTGCTCTTGGATATGACACTCGTAAAACCTCTAATGTTCTCAGCTGTATAGACTTACACACACCTATCAAGATGGCACTTTTAATCAGTTTTCCATCGAAATATCTCTCTGTCCTCAGACTCAATAGTTTCTTGCTAACGTGTTCTGTTTATTTCATCTACACCTCCCATATTTTATATCTGAAAAGGTAGTTCTTTTTGTTGCTGGTACAACATTGGTTACCATCATTATTCTGCTTTCAAACCAAGTGAGTAATTTCCCCCCTTTTTCCATTTTTTGTTGTTTAATATTAACTTCTATTTTTCTTATTTGTAATTGTTAGCTGCTAATAAAACGAAAGCTGTCAGGATGTACAGTTGCAATGTCACTGGTAAGAATGAAAAATCATATCATGGTTATAGTAGCCATATTCAAAGGGATAATAGTTAACTACTGGTAACATATGTTGAGTGAGATCATTATTAATTTTCATAATTTTTCAGCAGTTCTGATTCTGAAAAACTACTTAATGCAGATTTTCTTATGTTTAGGGTAATATGTCGAGTAATAAATCACAAAATAAAAGAATAACTATTAGGAGGATTTACTGACTTCATAATGAATATTGATGTACACTACAGAAGAACTTTATCAAAAAATCACTTGAAAGATAAATCAAGTGTTAAAACTTCAGTTTCTAGCAGTAATATTGCAACAATACACTCAAATACACCTCTCTCACAAATTGTTTAAAAACATAGATTGAATTTTATTTTTAATTACAGGGCAATGGTGCAACAGGCCAGACACTGATATTTTTTTCTGGGAATATCCTACATGCACAATGTTCATCAGTAAATATATAGTTTAATTTAATAACAAGACTAAGTGCATTCACATATCATTTAATAACTCAATATATAAAGAAAACTGGAATAATTAAAAATAATTTGTTCATGTCCCGAGAAAGTTGGTAGTGACATAAAACTTTCATAATGATTTCTCTAATACTCTGAGAAACCACAGGGTTAAGACTTCATCATTGTTATCTACAAAAACAGTAATAAATACAGTTGCCATTTTAGACAGGCTTAATAGAAACAATCAATTTTCTAAGGCAATTATCTCATGTACTACATTCAGCATAACTGCAGCCATGAACGCTCACAGCTACACAACCAGGCAAAACAAAACTGCAGACTCATCTCCACTTCTGAAATTTACTGATCTATGAAGATTTGGTGGGTAACCATTACTTTCTTTCCCTTAAAGAGTTGTGCCAAAAAATGCACTACTGAGTCCAGAAGCCATCCCTGCGAGAAATGGCTGCAAAGGTAATTTTACAATATTTACAGACGAGATATTAAAATTTGTTTCTTACACACAAATTTGCTCTAATAATATGAAATTAATCAATATGTAACAGATGTGATTCATTTTCATATGAAAAAAGGATCACTTCTGGCCAGGATGAGAGTGTAAAAGTCAGTCAGCTTGGACGTAACACTATATTGCAGCATCACTATCACAAGTACACTCTTCATGAGCGGCCCCTGAATGACACTGGCCCAGTGGATTTCCTTGCCTATACGTTGCTGTCGTCATGGCCTATGGAACCTGAAATAAAAACAGTGATTCCAATTATACGCTCCAAGATCCAAGCACTCCTCTCAAATAAACAGTGTAAACTAGAAAAGAAATACGTAGAGGACCATACTCATCAATTACACAGCAACACACTTTACAGTGTAAAGAATCCACGTCTTTGAAACAAATGGTTTTTTCTCATTGAGTTAAAAGGAGAGAAATGAAAGGAAAGTATATAAGTAAAAGGGGTCTGGTAACATGAAACTACCATGTCAGTGAGGCTGGTGTCAAGAATGAACAACTACATATAAAATGTAGATGAGCATACTTTTTCAATTTTTTTAGCCACAAAAATCTGTGAATGGAGCATAAAGGCAGTCGAACAATATTAGTATTAGACAACTTTCCCTATACAATATATTGTTCTTCAAAACTTAATTTCAATCAATTTAATATTTCAATTATGTGACATTATAGAAAAATAATTTCTTCTACAGATCTTCATAGCTTCAAAATTATTAACCATGAAAGAGAGAAAATTCATTTGCTTCCATATAACTACCTGTGGCACGGACTACTATTTCATGACCTGGCAATTATTTATGAAGGTCATGTGTGCTATCTGTCTGCAAACCACATAATCTTTGTTCTATGTGTTATAGTGTTTTAACAGTTTGTTTATCATCTTTTCTAAACTGCAGATTGAGGACCGGCCAGGCATCTGCCTAAACATGTCTGAGAAACTACCTAAAAATCACATTATCACACTTGAGCTGGATGGTGTACCAGGCAAATGATCAGAATGAGATTTTCACCCTGCAGCAGAATGTGCACTGATCTCGGTCTGGCACACAGTTTTAATCTGCAAGGAAGCTTCATATCAGCGCACACTCCAGCGCAGAGTGAAAATCTCATTCTGGAAACACCCCCAGGCTGTGGCAAAGCCATGTCTCCGCAATGTCCCTTCTTTCAGGAGTGCTAGTTCTGCAAAGTTTGCAGGGGAGCTTCTGTAAAGTTTGGAAGGTAGGAGACAAGGTACTGGCAGAAGTAAAGCTATGAGGACAGCTCGTGAAAGGCAAAGGTCCCAAGTTCGAGTCTAGGTCCAACACACAGTTTTAATCTGCCAGGAAGTTTCAGGCCAATGACCAATAACCCAGTACACATGGATTCAATCTCGGTCTGGCACAATTTCCTGTGTATTAAGCTAGCACAACGCACACTTGAGCAGCTCTCGTTTCTTATTACATAGACTTCTGCTACAACTCAATAACATCATACTATTTTCACACAGTCAAGAAATTTTCTTTACTGCGTATCAATGGGTAAAGTCCAGCAAGTGTGAGTAGGACTTTCATTCTAAGGGTTTTGTACACACTTAATCATGTGCATAGTTAATAATGATAATTCTGTGTGGCTCTGTGGCCTAGCAAAAGTCTTTCTACTGGATGCCACTTTGGCAACCTGTGTGTCTCTAACCAACCTCAGTCATCCAAGTGAGGAAAGAGAACCTACAGTTTAACATGGAATCTGAACCACGTTTCTGGAAACTCCTCAAATCAGAGAGGTGAAGGCCAGGTTAAAACGAAGACTCAAAAATTAATTGTCCGATTGAGATTCAGTCCTGCGACCTATCAGTTTCCAGGCATGTGCTTTACTGAAAAACCACCAGGCCTGACATGTAAATAGATAGCTAATCTATAGATTTTGATGAGTCAGTTTGCAAGTATCAAAATATGTGACATATGTGGCTGTACCTTTTGACTGCATTGACTTAGAAGCTTAAATTATTTACACCACCAAGGGAAGATAGGTATAAATTTCAACTTTAACAACAGGTATTTACAGACAAAAGTATCTTTTGGCTGCAATGATTTAGAAGCTCAATTTTTTTACACCCCCAAGACCTTGGTTACAACTGTGCCACTGCCATTTCGATTAATGAAATTACATTTAAATTACATCAAAAGGAAACACTGGCATAAATGATACAATAAACGTAAGATCTTAAGTGTTACCTTGTGAGGTGACGGCTTTCTTCGTGCACTTCCATTTCAGAACTTTTGAACTCATTGAGTTCCTTACGGATGGCAGCCTTATCCTTAGGTGTGAGGCGAGTCCATGGTTTATCTGCCCTCCTGTCATATTCGTGTGCCTGTGTCACTTCAATGTAATCATTAAATCGAATGATCTGCAACAAAACAACACAAATCTTTAACTTAGTCCAATCCTTCACACAAAATACTGAATCCCATACAACATCAGTAACTTTATATCCACTGTGCAATAAGAATATTTCATGTTATGTTATTTTATATTCATTCACAAATGCTTTATAATTTGATTCACATTATATCTCACACTTCGCTACTTTGTTGACCTCCTGCATGGAGTTTAAGAATTAATCCTGGTGTGCTCAACTTCAGAGCCTCTATACCGTCTATGTTATCAGTCCTAAAGGAAGTATAGGAGTGCTGCGAGGAAAAGTGTGCATAAAGTTTTCTTCTTAATTGGCACTTATCTCAGGTGGATATATTAAAAAGAATGAAATAAAGAAAAATCTCTGTAGGGTGCAAGAAACTTCTACAAAGATTAATATCAAATGAAACTGTGAAGTACAACTACAGAGTTAAAATGGAGTGCTGCAAACTCCTGGTAGCCCATACTTAAAATAGTTACTTTCAGACACATACCAGGTTTATCCTTTAATGGCATCCTTGTAGTTAACAACAGAAATTACTTGCACATTTCACTTGGCTTTGGAGTACTACACCTTCTTCCATTTCAAAATTAAAATTACTGGAAAGCAGGAATAGTAACCAATCTACAGATACCAGAATATGGAGGTAGGATAATGTGGAACCAATACATGTCTGTCAAACATTAAAATGACAGCCTGTCTATTGAAAGCCTATAAAAAGTGTCAACAACACTTATCCCATTAAATAAGAATGTGGAGCTATTAATTACATGTCAAAATGTTAGAATAAGTAACTTCAAGACAGCATAAACCATAATGACAAATTTTCTGGTTCAGCTGCTTCTTGTTATGTCTTTGTGTATTAATTGAAATTTGTTTCATCTTACCCAGCCAATCTGTACATTCGTGATTTTAACAATGGAATTTGGTGTAGATGAGCAGGTAATATGCTGCTACAAAGTGGAGAAAAGTATCATTAATCTTCTGATGAATCTTAAGGGATATTCTACATGTAGGAAAAGATACTGGTGATCAAAAAGTCAGTATAAATTTGAAAATTTAATAAACTATGGAATAATGTAGATAGAGAGGTAAAAATTGACACACATGCTTGGAATCACATGAAGTTTTATTAGAACCAAAAGAACCAAGTTATGCTAGACGCGTGAAAGATCTCTTGCGTGCGTTGTTTGGTGATGATCGTGTGCTCAGCCGCCACTTTCGTCATGCTTGGCCTCCCAGGTCCCCAGACCTCTCAGTCCATATGATTATTGGCTTTGGGGTTACCTGAAGTTGCAAGTGTATCCTGATCGACTAACATCTCTAGGGATGCTGAAAGACAACATCCGATGCCAATGCCTCTCCATAACTCCGGACATGCTGTTCACAACATTATTCCTTGGCTACAGCTACTGTTGAGGAATGATGGTGGACATATTGAGCATTTCCTGTAAAGAACATCATTTCTGCTTTGTCTTACTTTGTTATGCTAATAAAGCACCAACTGTCAGACATTTTTTGAACGTTCGTATTTTTTTGGTTCTAATAAAACCCCATATCATTCCAAGCATGTGTGTCAATTTGTACCTCTCTATCTACATTATTCCATGATTTACTCAGTTTGCAAATTTATACTGACTTTTTGATCACCCATTAGATTTGCTACTACCTGGCATTCAAGCATGAGCTGCGCGATACATGTATCTGTGCTTGAGATGTGCTTGCTTCTGAGAATGAACGGTGTGTCTTTTTTCTTTTTCTGATGAAGGCTGTGGCTGAAAGCTTATGTGTAAGTGTCTTAATCATGCCTGCCTGCATCTTGATGTTCATCTTTACCGTAAGTAGCAATCTATCTTTTCCTACATTGTTGACATTTCTACAGGGAGTTTCAATTGTTTAAGAGATATTCTGCATCTTCATACTACTTTCAAGTTATGAAAGTCAGGATTTGATATTAATGGTCTTTTTTTTTTTTTTTTTTTTTTTTTTTTTTTTTTTTTTTTTTTTAAATAGAAAATAGATTTCTTTGAGAGTAATGAACCTTCTAATTTTAGTATTTGAATTTTGGTACGTTTCATCATCATTTTTAACAAACCATTCAAGCTATTAAATGATTGTACCCTGTGCACATATCATGATTTTTTTATTAATCAAATTACCTTGCAGAGTGGGGGCAGAAGTAGTTTGTGAGTCATACGCCAAATTAATGAAAACAGTAAACAAACTTCAAGCAGCATGAAACTGAGTAAGAGTTATCGTCATATATATCTGAGAAGGTCTACAACTGATCAAAATTTTACTCTTAACTGAATATAGGAATACTGAGAGTTTTGTTGAATGTGTGTCAATGGGCACTTGTTGTGATCATGAAATGGATTGCATACAGCTTGATGAACAATTTTAGTAGATCAGTTTATCAATATATAAATCCTGCCTAGCTCATGTGTAAATGAGCTGTACCATGTAAAAGTGATAATACGTTGCAGATATAATTTACTACAAAAGGAATGTTTGAATGGTAGCACACACTATGAAACATAACATAAACAGTAAAGGATAACAATGGAAATTAGAATAACCTTTTTCTCCTTGAGCTCTTCAACTGTCGGCCTGAAACTAAGCTTTCGCAGAAGCATCCTCTTCTTTTCTTCTTTCATCTTCTTTTCCTCTGCTGCACTTTGTTCTGTACAAGAATATATATACAAGTTAGATACAAATACTAAGCTTGTTACATTGCTCTTTTCTGTACAGTTACCAAGATAAATACTTTATGTTTTACTTTAAATGTTCAGTTTTTGCCATTGTGAAAACTCAGTAACCTCTTCAAATATTAAAATCAGATTGATATTTAATTTTAATGAGAGAAGAAGAATGATATTAATTTAATTTCAGGAAAGATGCTTTTTGTTACTGCTTGACAGCTAGGAACAAAAGAGTGTGTTACTAGTTATACCTAGTTAACTACATTCTGTATCTGTAGTATAAAGACTGAGCTCTACATACGTATTCCAGTACTCTTTTTCGAATGTCATCAGACATTTGATTCGGTATCACCCATTCCATCCCATCTTGCTCTATTATCTTCATCTCTGCATATTAACCAGACTCAAAATCCTAGCTAATCTGGTTTACGCATTCTAATCGTATCATGCCCCTATAACTTCTTATGCTCTGTTGCTTGTACTAATGCCAAATAAACATTTCTGGATTGTTATCTCTTGCTCCACTAACATATCCATTGTTCTGGAATGAGATTTGCCAAGAGCTCTTTCCTGACCAACTCTCTTCAGATATCATCATTTAATTTAACAGCACTTGAAAATATGCTTTTGACAAGTAAGCGTGATGCCTTTGGATTAACAATTCTCAGTTTTTCTCCCTGTTTTTGTTCTATGTTCCAATACAGTGGGTAAATGAATAACATTTAATATTATGTTAAGCACACTTACATTACACATAAACCATAAGGAGGTATTCCTTTGTCTCTTAGAATAGTGTCACACATGGAAGTGAAATCTCATGTTTCTGGTGATGCTGATTATTACAACATCTAAAAGTTTTATTAAAATACATGAAAACATGGATTTTCACAAGTGCTTTCACAAAAATATAAAAAACACTAGCTGTTTCCTGCAGCTGTGGCCACATATCATTAGTTGTGATGAGTGACATTGAATAACTAAACTATTGTACATGTAATAACATCAGCTGCCCTCACATTTTTGCTTGTTTGGGTAAGCATAGTTTGTAATGAGGGCCAACCCCCCTCTTCCCTCTCCCTCCTCCCCCAATGCAGAACAATGAGCTAACTATATTTTATACAATGTATACATTACGCAACAAGTTTAATAGTTTTTCAGTGTAATTTATGTTCACTGATGTAAAAGAGAAGTTACCCTCATTCACTACTTCACCACTTTTAAATATACATACTTTCTAAAGTAGCCTATGTTCTTCCTCAGGGTTCCAGCTATACCCATACCAAATTTCACTGGAATGAGTTCAGTGATTTTGTCACGAAAATGTAACAGCCAAATTACTTTCCAATTTCTAGCATTAGTATGGATCTCACATGTTTAGGTTGGATACAAAGAGAGAAACATATTTTGGTTTGATTAAATTACAAAATCAGTAAACATCTTAACATAAATTCAGTGGATTTCAATAATGATCTCTGCAATGAAGCTTATGTACGTAAAAATACTGTTCAAAGTAAACTGTTTATTTGGCATCTGTTGGGTACGAAGGCTACATATATCAAATGTTACTCTAAACAGTAAGAGAAAACATACATAACCAATGGGCTATTTATTTTAAATAAGAGACTGATAGTATGTAAATAAATTAGGGATGATGATGCTAATTCACAGTATTTTAGAGGCATTTATTCCTATCAACACTTCTATTATTCAGTGAACTGTCACCCTTACTCCTAAATTATTTGGATTCTAAGAGCACTTTATATAAGCAGACTATGGATACTGAATTGCAGTTTGCATTGGAGAGCTAAGATACTTACTCTTGCCGTAAGACATTAGCTTTTACTTTCAGGGTCTGAATCAGGAATACAACAGTAGAAATTGACTTATTCGTCAACAGACCAAAATGCTAGAAAAATAAGTGTTAGCTAACTTCAAGCACTTGGTTTTATTTTTCATGCTTTTCTTCCACCAACCCTTGCACGTTATCCTGGAAACAAATTTCAACTTGACTTGCATTTTATGCTCTGTTTATTGATGTTTGGCTACCTTTTTACCCGTTCTTCACAATTCTCTAGGCTTTATCGATGCAAATTACTCAATTTTCACAGAAATTTTTTGTCATATATGAGCAATGTCCCCGTAATTGCCAAAGATAAAAATAAAAAAGTATAGACTTTTTTAAACCAGTATTTCACGAGTTTTTGCTTCCTCGCTGTATCATCACAGAATGTATAATGAATGTGAGTGATCTGCACTTATGGAGACGAACCACTGAACATCTGATCATTTGGAGCTGTGTGTTGCAGTATGACAAGCAACAAAATATCTAAAAAATAATTTCACATGACTAAGAAAAACAGAATGCTCCAGAGATTTCTTTGAAAGCAGCATTCTGTCACTGTAGAAAATACTTACTTTTTAATATATTCCTTTCTTCCAATTCTTCTTGTGTTGGTCGCATGCTCAGTCGCCTGTCAAATGTTTAAATATACATACTTCATTAGATTTTTTTACCTTACTATTTGCCCTAAACAAAAAAACTGAGGAGAGAGAGAGAGAGAGAGAGAGAGAGAGAGAGAGAGAGAGAGAGAGAGAGAGAGAGAGAGAATAAAAGAGTCACTTAAGCCTATTTCAAATTTACACAAATTTAAAACATGCTGTAAAGAGACACAAAAAGGCTTCCAATGACAGAGATGTAGAAAATTATCAAACACACAATAACACAAAGTAAGCTGCTACTAGATATCTGTTTTTCATAAAGTAATATTTGTTCTTTTTTTAATAGAGAGCAAGAAACATAAAAGGATAAGATAGAAATAAAAATACGAATAGTTGGATCAGTGAATCTAAAATTTTACACAGTGCAAGAGAGAAATCAAATGACAGAATTAGTTTTGAAATTTTGTTTCTGTCTTGTACAGATTTTGTCTTTTTATCAAATTTTCTACACAACTTCACTTGAATTCTTATCTGTTTCCAAACTCAAATGATCAATCTGTTCTGACACCCTGATATCAGTCATCAGTTTGTGTATGTTAAGGTGGTTACAATATCTTGTGTTAAGTGGATGCAATCTATTTCTATAGTTTTACAGTATTTCAGAATAAGAAACCCCTGATACATTTATATTGAGTCAAGATTTCATTTCTTTCTTCACATTTTAAAACCTTTTATGACAGCTGTGTTTGAATAAAACTGAGTATACACTGATTACTTAAATGCATAAAGTAACATATTATACATAATATTATTTGAAGTGTAACACACCTTATCAGCCGTGCACCAATTGCTTCCTTTGTCTCCATTCGTTCATTTTCACTTTCTTCGTGAATTATGTTGCGAGCAATCAGTTCTTGCCTGTTGGGCCGCAAAGCAAGTTTCAGAGCCAAACTATCTTTCCGTGCAATCTTAGCAGCAAGGCGACCTTTACAGGAGTAAAAATGTTTTTGTCTTATGTAAGAACAACTGTAAAATCATGGTATATGTTTGAGTTTCTTTATTGCTATATGATAAAGCAAGAAACATTTTAGTGCAAGTAAAATTCTATAATCTGCATTTTTGATGCATGATCATTATCTGTGCAAGTTTATAGTATGTATTCAACAATAATAATTTTGATTAAGAAGTAATAACTCTTTGCAGGAACTTTATTCAGTGTCTTCCTCACTATGCATATAAGAGTTTTAAAGAAATCTTTACTCTAAGATGAGATGCTGCAACTTTTATTGTGTCATATCCATTTTCTACTGCCAATTAATATTTTTCATGACAAAATCCCTTATTAGTTCCATCTGCATTTTTTCAAAATCTCTTAAGTTGATCATTAAGGACAATGAAACTGAAGTTGCAAGCAATGATTAAAATTACTACTGGAAATTAAGATTGCTATATACAATGCAGAACTAGGAGCATGTCAACACCGAGTACTATTTATTAGATATCACACAGAACAGCATCACTTAACTAGCAGTGTTAAATGTGAGAGAGTATTTTAAACAAATAAAAATAAATTACAGCATGGTCAACCAGCACTGACATTACTGCCTACCAATATGAGTTCTGTATTAACAGGCTCACTGTATTTATTTTTTTCCCAACTGCATTGGAAATATTTCTATGTTGTGCAATAATGTTCTGGGTGGTTGCATTTTCCTTCAACAATCTTTAATCAACCCTTTCTCAAAATACAGTTGAACAGAAGAAAATTGATCTCAGGCAGTCCTTACAGATACTACATACAAATGTTCTAATGTTCGTAAAATACGTCCTTTCCAAAAGCCTCACAACCATCACATAACACGAATTATAATGTAATTGTGGTATATATTGTGACTCACTTGGAGGAGTCTAAAGAGAAAATCAGAGAATCAACTGAAGAAGGATTTCTGACAGCATAGGAGACACATCTACATGGGCAATTGCTTCACTGCCACAAAACAAGAAGTGTAAAAGATTTCCCTATCGAATAGCCTCAAGCTGCAAGGGTCCTAAACCCTTCTAAAACCAAAATACAGGATATTCCAATGATTGTGAAAATTGTGTGGATTTAATTATAGAAACAAAAACACACAGTCACTAATTAAAAAGAGCTATGCTGTGTTCTGCACCGAATCACAGATGCCTTGTGATTCTGAAATAATGTTTTTCAGTATAAAACTTTACCAAAACTCAATATGTTATTGTTGGATTACTAATGTATAACAAAAATTCATAAATTATTAAAAAATTATAGAAACTTAAAGAGGTGCACAATATTATGACAATAAGCTTTTTTTATTTTTTTGATACATATTTTCACGTGATTGATAATAAATTACACTACAGAAACAATGAGATTAAGTTCTTTACCCAGCTATATTAATCCAGGCTTTGTTAATTACACACATATGCTGTTTTATTTCCACACAAATGTCAAATAATATTAGAAAAAGTAATAACACAAATTTACTTTTATAGCAATATCCTCTTTCATTTTAACATGAAGCATATCACATACTTTCCTCATCACTGTCAGCATCTTCCCGATAAAGGACTGGTCCATCACCATCCTCTCTTATCACATATGGCCTTGTGTTCTCCTTATTTTCCATTGTACATGGCAGAGGGATTCCGAATCTCACAGGACGAGCACTGAAACATAACATCATTTTTTTTTAAGAAATATATATATATATATATATATATATATATATATATATATATATATATATATATATATTTTTTCCCTATGTTAACTGTAAGGACGGACCCTTGGTCTAGGGGTAGCGTCTTTGATTCATAATCAAAACGTTTTCGGTCCCGGGTTCGATCCCCGCCACAGCCTAAATTTTGATAAATAATCGCCATTGGCGGCGGAAGACTTCCGGCATAAGAAGTCAGCCTCATTCTGCCAATGACCTTGTCAAAGAGGGCGGAGGAGCGGATAGAGGTTCAGGGCACTCTCTTGTCCTAGGGGTGGGAAATTGCCCCTAAAAGCGGAAGAATCAGCAATGATCAACGACATGAGGATGCAGAAGGCAATGGAAACCACTGCATGAAAGACACGTAACGTGTATCCACAGGACATGTGGCCTGTAGTTGAAGAAGTGTCATGATGATCTCTCCATTGGCAAAAGTTTCTGGAATAGTCCCCCATTCGGATCTCCGGGAGGGGACTGCCAAGGGGGAGGTTACCATGAGAAAAAGATTGAATAATCAACGAAAGGATAACGTTCTACGAGTCGGGACGTGGAATGTCAGAAGCATGAACGTGGTAGGGAAAGTAGAAAATCTGAAAAGGAAAATGCAAAGGCTCAATCTAGATATAGTAGGGGTCAGTGAAGTGAAGTGGAAGGAAGACAAGGATTTCTGGTCAGATGAGTATCGGGTAATATCAACAGCAGCAGAAAATGGTATAACAGGTGTAGGATTCGTTATGAATAGGAAGGTAGGGCAGAGGGTGTGTTACTGTGAACAGTTCAGTGACCGGGTTGCTCTAATCAGAATCGACAGCAGACCAACACCGACAACGATAGTTCAGGTATACATGCCGATGTCGCAAGTTGAAGATGAATAGATAGAGAAAGTGTATGAGGATATTGAAAGGGTAATGCAGTATATAAAGTGGGACAAAAATCTAATAGTCATGGGCGACTGGAATGCAGTTGTAGGGGAAGGTGTAGAAGAAAAGGTTACAGGAGAATATGGGCTTGGGACAAGGAATGAAAGAGGAGAAAGACTAATTGAGTTCTGTAACAAGTTTCAGCTAGTAATAGCAAATACCCTGTTCAAGAATCATAAGAGGAGGAGGTATACTTGGAAAAGGCCGGGAGATACGGGAAGATTTCAATTAGATTACATCATGGTCAGACAGAGATTCTGAAATCAGATACTGGATTGTAAGGCGTACCCAGGAGCAGATATAGACTCAGATCACAATATAGTAGTGATGAAGAGTAGGCTGAAGTTCACGACAGTAGCCAGGAAGAATCAATACGCAAAGAAGTGGGATATGGAAGTTCTAAGGAATGACGAGATACGTTTGAAGTTCTCTAACGCTATAGATACAGCAATAAGGAATAGCACAGTAGGCAGTACAGTTGAAGAGGTATGGACATCTCTAAAAAGGGCCATCACAGAAGTTGGGAAGGAAAACATAGGTACAAAGAAGGTAGCTGCAAAGAAACCATGGGCAACAGAAGAAATACTTCAGTTGATTGATGAAAGGAGGAAGTACAAACAAGTTCCGGGAAAATCAGGAATACAGAAATACAAGTCGCTCAGGAATGAAATAAATAGGAAGTGCAGGGAAGCTAAGACGAAATGGCTGCAGGAAAAATGTGAAGACATCGAAAAAGATATGATTGTCGGAAGGACAGACTCAGCATACAGGAAAGTCAAAACAACCTTTGGCGACGTTAAAAGCAACGGTGGTAACATTAAGAGTGCAACAGGAACTCCACTGTTAAATGCAGAGGAGAGAGCAGATAGGTGAAAAGAATACATTGAAAGCCTCTATGAGGGTGAAGATTTGACTGATGTGATAGAAGAAGAAACAGGAGTCGATTTGGAAGAGATAGGGGATCCAGTATTAGAATCGGAATTTAAAAGAGCTTTGGAGGACTTACGGTCAAATAAGGCAGAAGGGATAGATAACATTCCATCAGAATTTCTAAAATCATTAGGGGAAGTGGCAACAAAATGACTATTCACATTGGTGTGTAGATTATATGAGTCTGGCGACATACCATCTGACTTTCGGAAAAGCATCATCCACACAATTCCGAAGACGGCAAGAGCTAACAAGTGCGAGAATTATCGCACAATCAGCTTAACAGCTCATGCATCGAAGCTGCTTACAAGAATAATATACAGAAGAATGGAAAAGAAAATTGAGAATGCACTAGATGACGATCAGTTTGGCTTTAGGAAAAGTAAAGGCACGAGAGAGGCGATTCTGACGTTACGGCTAATAATGGAGGCAAGGCTAAAGAAAAATCAAGACACGTTCATAGGATTTGTCGACCTGGAAAAAGTGTTCGACAATATAAAATGGTGCAAGCTGTTCGAGATACTGAAAAAAGTAGGGGTAAGCTATAGGGAGAGACGGGTCATATACAATATGTACAACCACCAAGAGGGAATAATAGGAGTGGACGATCAAGAACGAAGTGCTCGTATTAAGAAGGGTGTAAGACAAGGCTGTAGCCTTTCGCCCCTACTCTTCAATCTGTACATCGAGGAAGCAATGATGGAAATAAAAGAAAGGTTCAAGAGTGGAATTAAAATACAAGGTGAAAGGATATCAATGATACGATTCGCTGATGACATTGCTATCCTGAGTGAAAGTGAAGAAGAATTAAATGATCTGCTGAACGGAATGAACAGTTTAATGAGTGCAGAGTATGGTTTGAGAGTAAATCGGAGAAAGACGAAGGTAATGAGAAGTAGTAGGAATGAGAACAGCGAGAAACTTAACATCAGGATTGATGGTCACGAAGTCAATGAATTTAAGGAATTCTGCTACCTAGGCAGTAAAATAACGAACGACGGACGGAGCAAGGAAGACATCAAAAGCAGACTCGCTATGGCAAAAAAGGCATTTCTGGCCAAGAGAAGTCTACTAATATCAAATACCGGCCTTAATTTGAGGAAGAAATTTCTGAGGATGTACGTCTGGAGTACAGCATTGAATGGTAGTGAAACATGGACTGTGGGAAAACTGGAACAGAAAAGAATCGAAGCATTTGAGATGTGGTGCTATAGACGAATGTTGAAAATTAGGTGGACTGATAAGGTAAGGAATGAGGAGGTTCTATGCAGAATCAGAGAGGAAAGGAATATGTGGAAAACACTGATAAGGGGAAGGGACAGGATGATAGGACATCTGCTAAGACATGAGGGAATGACTTCCATGGTACTAGAGGGAACCATAGAGGGCAAAAACTGTAGAGGAAGACAGAGATTGGAAAACGTCAAGCAAATAATTGAGGACATAGGTAGCAAGTGCTACTCTGAAATGAAGAGGTTAGCACAGGAAAGGAATTCGTGGCGGGCCGCATCAAACCAGTCAGTAGACTGATGGAAAGAAAAAAGAAAGTTAACTGTTATTGTCTGACAATTTAATTCCAAATTTAAGTGTCAGCTATAGGTAATGTTGAAGCATGTGCAATATACAAGACTATGACAGTTTAAAAGAAATAACATTTATTTAGGATTAACACTTCTTCCTTCTTATTTTTCTGAAATTTCCTAACAACTCTTTTATTCTATAATTGTGAGAATTAGTATGTAAACTGCAGAAAATTGCAGACAGAAGTTGTTGATCTTCTCCCAAGAATAAGGATTGAGAAAACCAAACCGACGCAGTCAGCATAGTGTTACTTGCCTGACACCATGAAAACAGTTTATCAAAATAACTTCCTACAAAAACTTGTGTTCTAATAAGTACAACCTCCTGGTGGTTGTTTCTAAATCAGGCTATCACAGTACACTTTCACTGTAATAATGATCAAAATGGGTATCAATAAAAACACTCTTATTTCATTTTCATCACATTTATCACATCTTTATTGCAGGGTCTCGATTTACTGCATCTTTGCTTATCAGATGTCTCACACATGGTTGTGTGCAGGTGCCCTTCCTGATGCTGTAACATTACTTAATTTAACAGAAAAAATCCTATGTAATTCTGCAGCCAATAAGCTGTCTTTCAACTGCCTTCACGTTTTTTTCTGAAGTGTGAACATACAATTAGACTAAAATCTGTTTAATTATGTGTGGTCAAAGTTACAAGGTATTAGACAAAATGTCATTAATCCAGCACTCTGATTCTATCTGGTTTTCAAACACAGACTGTCTTACAGGTTAATATTCTATATGTCACACTAGACAAGAAGGGCATTTAGATTATAAATAATCAAAGAAACGTTTCTCCAAGCAGAACTTCTATGTAACAGGAAATATTAGTCAGCAGAACATACTATCATCCTGCAAGGCATTGACTACCATCCAACTGGCCCTGCTTCTTCCTCTGCCAAAGACTCCACTGGAAAGTAGTACTGGAGGGACAAGTGCTCAGTACAACATTCTCTCTCTTTCGAGTAGTCCCTAAATTTACATCTCACAGCTGAGTGAAAACTATTCCAGTTCGCTCAGAAAGGTAAAGTCCTCAGTGGAAGCACTGACTGAAACAGTCTATTTCACTTGACTGTCAAACATCCCAACTACTCATCCACATCTACATCTACGTGATTACTCTGATATTCACAATAAAGTGCCTGGCAGAGGATTCAATGAACCACCTTCAAGCTGTCTCTCTACCGTTCCACTCTCAAACGGCGCACAGGAGAAACGAGCACTTAAATTTTTCTGTGCAAGCCCCGATTCCTCTTATTATATCATCATGATCATTTCTCCCTTTGTAGGTGGGTGCCAACAGAATGTTTTCACAATCGGAGGAGAAAACTGGTGATTGAAATTTCATGAGAAGATCCCTCCGCAAAGAAAAATGTCTTTGTTTTCATGATTTCCACTCCAATTCACGTATTGCGTGTGGCACTATCTCCCATATTTTGCAATAATACAAAATGATCTGCCCTTCTTTGAACTTTTTCAATGTCACCTATCAGCCCCACCTAATGCGGATCCCACACTGCACACCAATATTTCAGAATAGGGTGGACAAGTCTATCTTTAGTAGACCTGTTGCACCTTCGAAGTGTTCTGCCAATGAATCACAGTCTTTGGTTTGTTCTACCCACAACATTATCTATGAGATCATTACAATTTAAGTTATCTGTAACGCTAATTCCTAAGTATTTAGTTGAATTAACAGCCTTCAGATTTGTGTGACATCGCATAATTGAAATTTAGTAGATTTCTTTTAGTACTCAGGTGATTAACTTCACACTTTTCTTTATTCAGTGTCAATTGCCACTTTACAGATATCTTATCTATTGATTTTGAAATTCATGTTGGTCATCTGATGACTTTGCAAGGCGGTAAATGACAGCCTCATCTGCAAACAATCTAAGATGGCTACCGAGATTGTCTCCTATGTCGTTAATATAGATCAGGAACAATAGAGGGCCTGTAACACTTCCTTGGAGAATGCTGGATATTACTTCTGTTTTACTTGATGACTTTCCATTTATTACTACGAACTGTGACCTTTCGGACAGGAAATCATGAATCCAAGCCACACAACTGAGGCGATATTCCATAGGCACGCAGTTTGGTGAGAAGACACTTGTAAGGAACTGTGTCGAAAGCCTTCTGGAAATCTAAAAATATGGAATCAGTTTGACATCCCCTGCCGATGGCACTCATTACTTCAAACAGCTAGTTGTGTTTTGCAAGAATGACATTTTCTGAATCCATGCTGACTGTGTGTCAATAAATCATTTTCTTCAAGATGCTTCATAATGTTACAAAACCCTACTGAAAATCGATGTTAGTGATATGGGCTGGTAATTCAGCAGATTACTCATACTTCCCTTTTTGGGTATTGGTATGACTTGAGCAATTTTCCAGTCTTTAGGTACTGATCTTTCTGTGAGCGAGTGGTTGTATGTAATTCCTAAACATGGAGCTATTGTATCAGCATACTCTGAGAGGAACCTGACTGGTATACAATCTCGTCCGGAGGCCTTGGCTTTATTGATTTAAGCTGCTTTGTTACACCAAGGATCTACTTCTATGTTTCTGATCTTGGCAATTGTACTTGATTGGAGTGTTTAATAACTCTGTTTTAGTGGCACTGTCATCAGTGACTTCACCGTTGTTATCACGTAGTGAAGGTATTGATTGTGTCTTGCCACTGGTGTGCTTTATGTATGCCCAGAATCTCTCTGGGTTTTTTGCCAGATTTCAAGACAAAATTTCATTGTGGAAATTATTAAAAGCATCTCGCATTGAAGCATGTGTTACATTTCAAACATATTGAAAACATTGACAATCTTGGGGATTTTGCATTCTTTTAAATTTGGCATACTTTTTTCACTGCTTCTGTAACAGTGACCTGACCTGTTTTGTGTACCATGGGGGATCAGTACCATCATGTATTAGTTTATGTGGTATATATCTCTCAATTTCTGTTGACACTATCTTTTTGAAATCATTCCACAACTTTTCTGCGCTTACATGATCAGATTGGAAAGAGTGAAGACTGTCTTTTAAAAATGCAGTAAGAGCATTTTAACCAGCTTTCTCAAATAGATATACTTTGTATTTCTTTTTGATGGTTGTAGGTGTTATGGTATTCAGCCTAGCAGCAACTGCCTTGTGGTTGCTAATCCCTGTATTCATCACAGCACTCACTATTTGTCCAGGATTATTTGTTGCTGAGAGATCAAGCATGCTTTCACAACCATTGACGCTTAAAGTGGGATCATGAACTATTTGTTCAAAATAATTTTCTGAGAAAGCATTCGGTACAATTTCGAATGACATTTTATGCCTGCCACCAGCTTTAAACATATCATTTTCCAGCACATTGAGGGTAGATTGAAGTCACCACTGACTATCATTGTATGAGTGGGGTAGCTATTTGAAATGAAACTCAGGTTTTCTTTCAACTGTTCAGCAACTGTATCTACTTAGTCAGGGGTCAGTAAAACAATCAAATTAATAGTTTAGTCTGACTGTCAGGTATAGCCTCTACCCATACTATTTTGCAGGAACTATCTACTTCAGATTCACTTAAAGGCAAACTACTTCTGACAGCAATAAACACTCCACTACCAACTGTATTTAATCTATCCTTTCTGAACACTGTTAGATCATTTGAAAAAATTTTGGATGAACTTATATCTGGCTTTAGCCAGATTTCTGTACCTACAACTATTTGACTTCAGTGCTTTCTATTAGGGCTTGGAGCTCCCTTTCCCACCACAGCTACGACAATTTACAACTACAATACCGATCATTTCTATAACTACCTTACTGTATTTTACCTGCCCCCTTTTAGATGGATGCCCTTTCCGTGGTTCCCTGAGACCCTCTAACCTAAAAAAAACTGCCCAGTCCCTACCACACAGCCTACCTGTGTAGCTGCCTCCTGTATGTAGTGGGCTAATGACTTATTAAGCGGAACCTAGAAACCCACCTTGGCACAAGTCAAGGAATCTGCAACCTACATGGTCACAGAACTGCCTGAGCCTCTGATACAGACCCTCCACTCGACTCTGCACCAAAGGATGACGGTTCTATCGATGATGCTGCAGATGGTGAGCTCTGCCTTAATCTAATCTCTAAAGCAAGACAGGCAGTCTTTACCATTTCCACTAGCCACCCGAAACCATAGAGAATCTCCTCCGATCCAAAGCGACACACATCATTGGTACCGACATAATACAGAGACTTGGGCAATATCATCATCACTGTAACAAAATAATGTTCTCAGCAATAATATTAAGCCAAGTTAGTTCTCTCTAATACTTAGAAAACCCACATCAGGGATCATTATTCACAGGCTCCCTGTTTGCATGAAAGTTATATTTCAGAAATGTCTAAAACATCAAAAATACTTTAGCATTTTCCACTCTGCAGATGACATTTTGTTTCACGAGTCTGTGACAAAATTACAGATAGCAGCAATTCAAACTATACTTGCTGTTTTATCCTGTCTTATTTAATCTCATTTCATATGGGATTTGAAGTGATATTTTTAGAATGCAGTCTTTTAAATAATTTTACATTCACACCTCTACCTCACCTAACATTTCTTCACTCTAGAGGGAAATCCTTATAGCAGAAGATTGTCACTCATTGTTTTTTTATGTAATTACTCTTCCATTTACGTTTTCATATACATACACTACGTGTATTTATCTAAACTGTGCAAACATAAAACGGGATAGAAATTAATTTAAAAAATAAGTTCTCCAAGTTACTATAAAATATCATTTTAGCTAAGAAAACTATGGATAAAAGATTTTAGTCCTTTTTCAATCAAAAACCAGCTCTCAATGTGACTATTTTGATAGAATAATATGCATTTAACACTTATGATCTCTTGAATATTTATCTTATTTAGGCAGGTGCCGTTTTAGAAGTTTTTAATGCACATTTGTTTGGAATAAGTTTATAATTATGTTATCAAAGCAGTTACCTTATCCTTGTTCGAGGTCTAGAAGATGGCCTTCTATGCAAGCATAAGAAAAGTAAGAGATATATTACAATCCAATCACTAATTCAGTGCAAACATTAATACCTAAATATTTCTTTGAATGGCAACAAAAAACTCAGTATGCAACACTGTACTGTAGAACCACTGAAACTAAAGTAAAAGTTGTTTTGGAACATCCAAGAAAACAGTGACCTATTAAAATTATAACTAATTTAATAAACACAGTTGTGCTCACATTTCAGTTGTTAATTTTTATTTTCAGATGACTGGTTTCGATTTTCTAAAGATATCATTGTCATATCTACATTTCTTGATGACAGAAGGAATCGCTGACCCTGGAGCTGGTCGATCCATGCTGGCATGGAGAACACCCCACACCAGCATGGATGAACCTTCTCCATGCCAGCAATTTCTACAGTCATCAATGAATGTATATCTGATTACGATCTCTTTAGAAGATCAAAATTGGTCACCTAAAAATAAAAGTTAACAACTAAAAGGTGATATTACAGTAAAAGTATTTTTATACTCAAGAAAATATATGAACTATCCAATATGGTTTTTTTAAGACTAAGATGATGATGGCTGAGACTCTTTTTTGAAGGCAGCGCTATTTATGAAAATTGCAGCCTTGTGGTGGAAATGTAAAATATGAGACCTTTGTTAAAAAATACTTCAGTCACAATTTATTGATGCACTATGTGATCAAAAGTATCCAAAAACCTAGCTGAAAATGACTTACAAGTTCGTGGCATCCTCCATTGGTAATGCTGGAATTCAATTTGGTGTTGTCCCACCCTTAGCCTTGATGATAGCTTCCACTCTCAAAGGCGTACATTCAATCAGGTGCTGGAAAGTTTCTTTGGGAATGGCAGCCCATTCTTCATTGAGTGCTGCACTGAGGAGAGGTATTGATATTGGTTGGTGAGGCTTGGCATGAAGTCGGTGTTCCAAAACATTCCAAATCTGTTCTATAGGATTCAGTTCAGGACTACGTGCAGACCAGTCCAATACAGGAATGTTATTGTCGTGTAACCACTCTGCCACAGGCCGTGCATTATGAAAAGGTGCTCGATCGTGTTGAAAGATGCAATCGCGATCCCCAAACTGCTCTTCAACAGTGGGAAGCAAGAAGGTGCTTAAAACATCAATGTATGCCTGTGCTGTGATAATGCCATGCAAAAGAACAAGGGATGCAAGCCCCATCCATGAAAAACATGACCACACCATAACACCACTGCCTCTGAGTTTTACTGTTGCCACTACACATTCTGGCAGATGACGTTCACCGGGCATTCGCCATACCCACACTGCCATGGGATCGTCACATCGTGTACCATAATTAGTCACTCCACACAATGTTTTCCCACTGTTCAATCGTCCAATGATTATGATTCTTACACCAAGTGAGATGTCATTTGGCTTTTACAAAATAATGTGTGACATATGAGCAGCTGATCGACCATGAATTTCCAGTTTTCTTACCTCCTGACTCACTTTCATAGTACTTCCAATGGAACCTGATGCAGTTGGGAATTCCTGAATGGTGGTCTGGATAGATGTCTGCCTATTATACATTATGAGCATCTTCAACTGTCACTGGTCTCTGTCAGTCAACAGACGAGGTCAGCCTGTAGTGGACCTAGGGATGTTTAGGAGTCTGGAAATCTTGTGTACAGGCATATGATACAAGTGACACCCAATCACCTGACCACATTCAAAGTCTGTGAGTTCTGCAGAGCACCCCATTCCACTCTCTCACGATGTCTAATGACTACTGAGGTAGCTGATATGGAGTACTGGCAGTAGGTGGCAGCACAATGCACCTAATATGAAAAACATATATTTTTGGTGGTGTGTGGATACTTTTGATCACATAGTGTACATCACTACCTATTTTAGGACCTAAATTCCTGTGGCATCTGATCCTCTGTGCTGACGAAGGTAGCTTTCCACCAATACGCAACAGGTCAGCAGTTGTTTGCTGTACATTCTTCAGTTTATTATTTCAGGAAATAGCAGCTTTCAAAAAGCATAGTGCAACAACAGGGTGAAAGAATGAGTAAAAGAGAACTAGATAAGTCAGATACTTGGCAGACGACTGGAAATTGCAGTACCGGCACATAATAAGATAGTCGGTTCATGAACATGTCACTGACCATATGCCTAAGAATGTATTAAAGTCCAATGTGATATAAACAGTAGTTATTTAATATACATGAGTAAGAAGCAGCTTCTTTCATAAAGCAGATTCACACTAATTTATACATCTTAAATTTAGCTTCATTGTGTACAAACAATTCAGAGCAATAAACTGACAGTTAATAAGCTTCACTTTATTAACATAAACCTTAACCCGTTACACAGCCCTGAAGGTTCTCTTTTTAATAGAATGTATGAAACATAATGAATGAATGAACGAACGAATGAATGAATGACAAACATTAGAGATTCATCTCTAGTATCGATGTAGCAGTATGAAACAATTATATATGTGCCCTTCCCTCCTTCTGGAGTACCATACAAACCCAGGCAAATCAGTGGTGTCCTACACCTTCAGTTCCCCTACACTTTCATTCAGGTAAGTCTTTTCACTGCATTTAATTAGAGACCAGACAGAAAGAGTATTAACATTTAATTATTATCAAAATCAATATGATCACAGACAAGAGTTCTAGCTCAGATGTAAAATCAAATCATAATAAATTGATCTATTAAAGGGATCTCTTCAATAATCACCTGAAATATTTTATTGAAAGCACCTTAAATGTGAATAACAATACCTGAATTAGAATTGAAACTCTATTTTACAGAATAAGAATCCACTAAGACCCAAATGGTATCCAGAGAAAGTGGCCATGTGTGAGTGAGTTGTTGAGTGAATGTGTGACAGTTTTCTGCCTCTGAAGAAGGACTTTGTCCAAAAGCTGAAATATTTCTAGCATACATTTTCATTGTACCTGTCTGTGACTCAACCCCTCTGTGTGGTGAGTATCAGTCTGTGTTTTCCATATTGTTATTACTTCTTTTTATATTAATAGAACATAGCTACTTTGAAACAACCACTGCTCTTCCTCTTACATTGCTCAGCAGCTGTTTTTAGGTACTATTTCATACCAAGACCTATGGAGCCAAGGACATATACAAAAGCTGAAATGGGAGGATGGCGTGGGTGGAATGGGGTGGGTGGGGGCAGGGGAAGTACTCACAGTAATATGTGACAGGGGGAAGGTAGAGAATATGAAGCCCAGTTTCTTACAAAATAAAATTCAAAGCCACTGAAAAACTGTGGCCTATTTTGTAATCAGCAAACATATTTATGATTTTGATGTTTCATGACAAATGGTTTCTGTTTACTGATTAGATCTTACATCAAGAGCTGTATAGTTACAAAAAAGGTTAATACCCATTTAAGACGAGAATTAGAGTTCCACAAATTTACTTCTCTGAGTACAAACATTATGATGAATTATAGAAAGAAATGTGAACATACAGTCCACCATCTTGTCTTGCTGTTACAGGGGTTCTACAAATCAGAAAAATTAAAACGAAATAGCTGGCACCTTGACACAAATAATGATGTGTTTATTGGCAGTGAATGGCCTCCTCAGATGTCTCCTTTCAGTGTGAACTACAGTAACAACAACTGCTGTAGAAAATTTTATATATTTATATACCATATGCTTGAGTGTGTCATCATGTGTTATGCAGACACACCTCATTTCCTTTTAAAAGTGTTAAGTCTTGAGTTTCTGAAGCTGAGAAAAACCATTTTCTGGTAACTACTTGTCAGTGAGATTTGGGTACATACAAGACATATTACGATATGTACCACTTCCCAGATTTAGGAAAAAAGCTACTTTTTTTTTTCAAAAAATAACAATGTACTGTTTTTAAAAAAAATTTTTGTTGAAGCAATGACACTACTACCAATTGAAAACCACTCAAAAAAATTGTCATTGTCCCTATTACAGAACTATGGTGGATGCAGACATTGTTGCAGTGCAATAGACAGAAATTCCTGGATGGAACAAAGAGCTTGAAAGGTAGTGTAAATACTATTTTCTGTTACATGTTTCTATGCTCCTAATATCAGTCCATTATAGACGAGTGGTTGCCTTTCCCTTATTTTACTGGATATTGAATACAATTGAGTGTCAGATTTGGTTATGAGCTATGCACAATGTCATTTTTCATCGTCACATTTAAGGGTTTTTCTATGGAATGCCTTGACACAGAGCAACTCTTATTACACTTGTGACAATACTGCCAAAATTTTGACGTTGGGTACAAACATTTTTCTATTGCCCTTAACATTTAATGGTTCCTTTATATCTCTATAGGAGAATATACACGTCACTCATTTATGGCAGTTTGTTGATTTTCACAGACCTCTTTGATTCAGTTTCGTCACCTGATAAAAAACATTAAGAAACTGGCCAGTAGTAGATAATGAATACTGAATCTATTTTTAAGGGCATGTTAGCTGCAGCCATTGTCTCATTTTTAATTCATTCAGTTAATTTATATTGAAACATATTGCAGTATATCACATAATTGTATGCTTTAAAATTTATTTAAAATATTTTGTGAACGTGCACTTGGTGTGGTAGCAGTATCTTTGCCTCAAGTGGCTGCCATCTAGAGAAACTATATTACTTTTCAAAGTCAGTAGTGCCCAAGGGCAGTGTGACAGGATCATATACATAAATGATGTGATGGACACCGTGGGCAGTAATCTGTAGTTGTTTCCGATAATGCTGTGGTGTATGGTAGGGTGTTGAAGTTGAGTGACTGTTGGAGGGCACAAGATGACTTGCACAAAATTTCTAGTTGACGTGATAAATGAAAACTAGCTGTAAGTGTAGAAGAGCCTAGGTTAATGCTGATAAGTAGGAAAAACAAACCCCTAATGTTAGATACACCATCTGTAATGCCCTGCTTAACACAGACACATCATTTAAATATCTGGGCGCAACACTGTAAAGTGATACAAAATGGGACAACCATGTGAGGACTATGGTAGGGAAGAAGAATGGTTGACCTTGGTTTATTGGGAGAATATTGGGAAATTGTGGTTCATCTGTAAAGGAGACCACATATAGGACACTAGTGCTATTATTCTAGAGTAATGCAAGAGAGTTTGGAATTTGCACTAGATCAGATTAAATAAATATATCAAAACAATTGAGAGGCCACCAGGTAGATTTGTTACTGGTAGGTTCAAATAACATGCAAGTATTATGGAGATTCTTCAGGAGCTTAAGTGAGAATACCTGGAGGGAAGGCTATTTTCTTTTCAAGGTGGACAATTGAGAAAATTTAGAGAACCTGCATTTGAAGCTGATTGTGGAACAATTCTACTGCCACCAAAATATGTTTCACGTAAGAACCACTATGATAAGATACAGGAAATTAGGGCTCACACAGAGGCTTATAGACAGTTATTTTTCCCTTGCTCTGTTTGTGAGTGGAACAGGAAAGGAAATAACTAGTAAAGTTACAGGGTACACTCCGCAGTGCACTGTACAATGACTTATGGCAGTCAGTCACTGATTCATTGTGTATTATAAATGTATTGCAATATTGCTTAAGATCCCACTCTCTCTTATTATCTCTTTCACATCACTGATGTTTACTGATTGCCCATTCTTTTCAGGTATGATGTGTTTTTATGATACAATAAAAAAGTATTATCCTGCTCATGTGTTCTTTTGAGTATTCCCAATTAAACCTTAATCTATAATTAGAAGATGAACTTTAGATCACCTTATGTGATATGCAAAGTTAATTAAAGTGCCATCAGCACTATTTTGTTTACATTTTATAGTTTGTCATACCTTGTTCATATTTGGCATGCAGTTTCAATTAACATACAAATAACTATTTATCCTTTTGTGGCTCAATTTAGAACCTGCATTTTAATTAATGATGTCAAATTAGTGGCTTTATCTATATGGTTGTAGAATATTCAGTAAACAGGATTGCCAGCAGATAGGATAACCATGGTTCATAATACTGATTCTATTTCATACGCATCTGTGAAACAGTTCTGCACACCATAACATACCAGTAACGTGAGATGAAACAAATTGAATCAATTTCATACAATAATACAAGAGTTAAAATTGTATTAATAAAATGGTAATGGAGTTACTATCTTCTGGGTAACAGGAACTTCTGTCAATGAATATAACAGAAAGTGAACTCCTGAAGATTTAGAGAATGAAGAAAGGAAAGAAAATTAGTACAGAAACTGAGAAGATATAAGTTTCTTTACCCCAGTTTATAAATGGTTTAATGCTTTCTACTGCTTACATGTTCAACATTAAAACACTCTTTCAAACATTAACTAAAATGAAAGGAAATATACGAACATATGAGCAACCCTCCGCCTCCCCCCCCCCCCCCCCCTTCCATGCGCAATCTTACATCTCTCACTAAAATCAGAAAATTTCCTGAGTATCTATGACATATTGCTTCTAGCAAGTGTTTGAATGATATTAGCTACACAAAGACTTACTTGAAGGACGTATGGTCCTGGCGCAGAGTGAGAGGCCTGCTTTCTTGTGTTGGTGTGTTCTGTGGAGTACCTGGACCACTCCCTCCTGTATTACTGCCTCCACTACCTTTCTTTTTCAATGCAGACTTAAGCGGCACAGCATGGAACTTTGGTTCTTTTGCCGGTATCTCCTCAACACGTGTCGTGTCTATACTTGGATCAGGCTGTGGAACACGGAACAGGTAGTGTGCATCATCTTCATCACCTTCATCATCTTCATCCTCACCTTCATCGCAGCACGAGCCCTCATCTTGATCTGATAAATAATGTCAGTATGACAAACACATCAAAAAATACGCACACACAAAATAATTACATTTCACTAGAATCCCCAATCAAAAAAGTCAGCTGCAATATAATGAGTATGTGACCTACACAGTCAACTATGCAAACAATGAGTTGTTCTTGGATGTATTGTTTATTTTATTTACACGGGCTCATTTTTGCTTCCTTTTAATGAGGTAATCAGATACCTCTTATAATTTATTTCAAATCCTTTCCACGCAAAATAATCAAACAGAATTCCATATTGGGATGGAAAAGGAGGAGGAGGTACAGACACACAAGGTAGGAGAGAGATAGGGGATAGGAGAAACAAGATATAATCATTTTGATATGAAATATTTCAAGTAACAGTTACCAAACGCCCACCAATAAGAGGCCTACATTTAGTGATTTTGAAACAGACATTTATTGCACTATTCTTTTCATACATATATGTAAAATAGTGTGCATGGTTATATAATTTTATTAAAAAAGTGTTTCTTCTCAGCACAGTTCCAAAACCAAGCATGAAAAAAATTTACTCAGTTTATAAGCTAGCAGATCAGACTACTTAAAAGGAAAAGAAAGAATGCCTGTAGCAAACAAGTCAAATGAACTGAGGAAATAAAGAAACTGCATTAAGTTATAACATTAGGTTATCATGCTTACACAGTCAAAACTTAAGCTTCCAGTAACTTGGAATAAACATTTTTTTCCAAAATCATTGCTACTTTTTGAAAAAATTTCCTCCTACTGGAAGCAAAACATTACTGCCTCATTAATAAAAATGTGACCTCCTGGACTGATGTGAGCAGTCAACGATTTTTTCCATATTTGCTTCACTGCTAGGTCCCTTTCACCTCAGGAGCACTTTAGATGCTGTAGAAGGTTTATGTATATTGTTGTGTTATCTAATGTGTATGATGGATGCAAAAGTTACTTAGCTTCTGCATAGTTCTTCTTTCTACACGTGTCTTTGCATTTCCCTGATTATCATCACTGCTACTAGACAATATGCCCAAGTTTTAATCAGTAACATATTGCTCCCTCATGTGTACAATACACTTCGAATGCATTGTTTCAACAGTTTTCAAGAGGTAATAATCTAGAATAAGCATAGTGCACTTCCATAGCATCACTTATAAAGAGTGACTTACAGCGAGTGTTCTGGACCTCAACTTAACCAGCTATTTTACTTGAACACCTGAGATTGTAAATTGGTGACACAGTTCAGTCGTCAGCTATTGCCAAATACTGCTCTCCTGTGTGACCTAGTAGTAGCAGTAGTAGTAGTAGTAGTAGTAGTAGTAGTGATTTCCAATTAAATGACACAAAGAGAATAATCACTGATAAGTCAAAAACATCACCACTCTCTAGCCTAACGTCTTCTTTATTTATTCACCAGCTAATCTCAAATGACAACCTGATGGGGTTAAATGGGATCTCAATTTCATATCTACAAAGTTTGTCTCTTCACATTCTTGTACTGGTTTCAATATCTGATGTCAACCATACATTATACATTCTTGTTGTATCCTGCTACTAGTGCAGGTGAGTGCAAGTGTGCCAAGTGTAGTGTCGCTGTGTGTGTGTGTGTGTGTGTGTGTGTGTGTGTACTTAAATCAACTGCCAACTGTCTCAGCATGGGCTGCCCACCAGAGTCTGTCTGTAGGAAGCATGCACACTCTGCACAGTCTCCACTATGGCATATACTGGTGACTTGCACCTATATAAGTGTGGATTAGTGCAGTCTCATGCTCAATACGTTCTTTTAGTTTGTACCACTCACATCAGTCGTTCTGTGTATTGCTTACGTTGCAGCTTCTGTATGATTCTTTTGTCTTATTTGTATTACTTACATATTTGTGTTACTTACATCAGTTTTGTGTATTTCTTGGTTACTACACATTGGCGATGAGGACGAAATAATCTTGCAGTAACAAAGTAACACAAATATGGCTTCATTCATAAACTTCTGAACAATAATGGAAATAAACCTCTCATATCCCCACACATAAAACAAAAAAGAATCACACAGAAGGTGCAACATAAGTGATACAAAGAACAACTGATGTGATTGGTACAAACTAAAAGAACTTAGTGAGTGAGAGTCAGCACTGCTCCACACATACGTAGGTGCAAGTCACTGGTAGACAGCACAGCACAGACCATGCTGTGTGTACACTTCTTAAAGGTGCCCTTCAGTGGCCAGCTCATGCTGATACAGTTGGTGGTTGATTTAGGTATACACATGCAGTGACACTACACTTGGCGCGCGCCCCCCCCCCCCCCCCCCCCCCCACACACACACACACATGCGCTAGTAGCAGGATACAGCAATTCTTGACATTCCTTTTCTCTTTTACAACATGCCTCTGGCTCTCTCTCAATTAAGATGTAATCTGGATTGACCGGCATAAGACATGGTTGACTATGATGTATTCCTCAATGGGAATTTTCTTGCTCTTAACACTTTCCTATTTGTTATTCTCAAAATGATCCAGTCTTTTTTTTCTTCTTTCCTTAACAATCAAATTCGAGTAATAGATATCTACATTCCAAAAGAAACTATCTTACAGCTATGCTTTCTTGCAGCCAGTGATATTATATGATCAATGTTCATTTGCCAGTCTTGTCCCTTTCTTTACAAAAGACTCATTTGCTTGAGTAATTCTTCTTTATGTAACTGTTTTCATGTCATGAAATCCTGCAGCAAATGGAATTTTCCTTAAAAATGAAATTCATTTTATTTTGTATCACAACCTGCTTCTGTGTTACATGGCAAGCATAAACTAAATTCTAAAAAAAACTTGCATATTTTACATGTGAAAAGACAACTCTCCATATCACGCAATCAACAGCCAATCTCTAAAGATCCAGTATAAGGACACAGTCCAAAAAATTAATAACCCCCAAGAGACATCATACTAATACTGTGTATCATCATCTCTAGCCTTGATATTTCTCCAGGTATCCATATAAAGCTGAAGCCAGCCGTTGTTTAGATATTATAGAGCCACCAACTTTTGGAGATGTTGATTGCTTTGTTTCATAATGTTCCACATCATCCCAGACATTTCCTGTAGGAATAAGATCTGGTGATTTAGAGGGCCATTTGAGGTGCAATAGGGTGTCTCACTGTTCCTCAATCTATAGACTTACACACATGATGCCCTTTGAAAACAGTTGTTGTCATCTTACAAGATGGAAGTGTCCATAGCATACTCGTCATGAATGTGTAGGAGAGGGAACAAGTGTTCACCAAGAAAACTGAAGTAAGCATCCTGGTTCCTATTCATGGTAACCTGAATGAGTGGACCCCAGTCATTCTATGCAACATAGCCCAACAACGTCACAGAACCACCTTCAAATGTACACTGCACAACTGCATGCAGTTCATCCAGACAGTGCTCAAGATGGATCTGCATTTGCTGACAACATCAATTCCTCTATCATTTATCATTGACAAAGCATGACACTCATCTCTGATCCCTGTGAGTTAGGATCTATTCACAACCACTGTTCTCATGTCATGTTACACAGTTATGAGACACACCCATTCCTTGTAGATACTTTGGACAATCTGCACCAATACATCAGGGCACTGTCATTTACTGGATGGTCATAGGTACATCAAAACATGATAGCTCCTTTCCACTATGTTACATTCCCCATCAGTCTATCCTACTGTGCTATTTCCATGCAACTGACTGGCACGTACACATCACTTCACTGCCACAACTTATGTCAGTGATAGAAGGCCACAAGAACTGCCTGGTATAAGGTCTACAACATCTACTGTGTTCCAAAGTGCTATTTTAAAGGTGACCATTGTGTCATCCTCTGCCAATGTCATCACTGGATAGGGTGTGGAGAAGTCATAAGGTTGGCACACTGCTCTCCTGGTCATTGTCAGGTTTCTTGACCACGAAACCACTAACAATCAGTAGAATAGCACCTCCATTGACCCCGTGACCATGAATGCACCCCATGCCAGTTCTCCCATAAAGAGAAGATCCACGTGGCAGTCAGCCAAGCTGACCACCAGCTACAGAGGTGGAAAGCAAGCTTATTACAAGCATAATATTTGTGAACATGCAGTACTGTGAATGATGACAGCAGGTTGTTTTGATGGCAACCATACACTGGGAATGATTTCAAATCCATTTATCTGTGGTCACTATTCCCTAATTTTCTTTTCATTTTTATGTGCTGTTATGACTCAAATATCGATGGTAACACACATCTTATACTAGCATATGCTCTGGCCTGCCAGAAGATGTGGGCTTACCGTCAAACAAGAATGTGGGCACAGGCATGCCGACAGAGGTGGGCGGTGGCTGCGGAGACGAGCTGAACATGGGCGGCGGCGGGATGGGCCCGATCTCGGACACTGGGATGGGCGGCTCGGGCAGTTCAGACAGTGTGAGCGGTGCAGGGCGGTCGCCGGGGCCTGTGGGCATGCCGGCCGTGGGCGGCACCGACGACGTGGAGGTGGCGACTGACACGCTGCTGCCAGGGGGCGGAGGGGCCGGTGGGGGCACATCACTCACTTCTGGACCACCTGCAACACAATGAGGCCACACCTCTTACTTGTGCACTCTGGTTGCAACTCCCCGTGTATACAGTAAGGCAGGTTCAGATAACTGATTTTTCAGGTAACCATTTACAAAAGGATGTTGCAAGCATGCTCAGAGGAATTTAAAACAAAGAAACACTAATTTCATCATAAAACGGTACACACATATTATATATCATATCTCTCCTGAGTAACACAGAGAACCAACATAGAGCAAGATCCAATCACTGATGCTCTACATGTTGACACGCAGGGGGAGAAAGATGTTGTGAACAGAACAAATGGCAATTTCCTCAATCCACTCCAGGGACTTCACATGTACTCAATGCTTTGATACTGCACAGCTTAAGAATCACATGTTGTAATGCCTGCTATATGAACCAGTAGTGTATCTTAATATCACTAACATTGGCAGTGGCTGGACACAAAACACTTGTGCTACAAAGTTGAGTGAATATCAGCTTCTATAATCTGCAAATTACTGTGAAGTGCATGACACAGGTTACTGAACATTGCATCAGTTACTTGGGCTACTTCTCATTCCATTCAAATATGGGGCATGGTAAGAATGCTTGGTTAATCATCTCTCTGCCTACTGTAACTGCATTTGCATTCTCTACAGGAGTGATATGTAAGATTGTAGAATTTGATTAGATTACTCACTTAAATCTGCATCTTGAAACTTTATAAGTAGGCTTTCATGAGATAGTTTGTGTGATGCTCTCCCACAAGCAAGGTCATACAAATGGGGTGGTGAAATAGGCCCAGTCAAGGACACAGAGTTGGCACAAAACTAAAATATTGTTACATGAGCACTTCTACCCCCTGTGTTCCTATCCTCAGTTTATGAGAATGCTTTCCCTTCACCCGCAACTGCAAACGCATGCTAATATCACATTGTCATTTCATCCAAGCAGTATAATAAAGAAACCACTACTACAGACCATCAGGTGGCTTGCGGAGTATGGATGTAGATGTAGATAGATGTCCATTGCAAACATGATTTCAGTGGCAACAGTGCACTTGGTTCATACATTTGAAGGCTACACAGCTCATCAATATTCAACACTGGATTTCTTGCTGCTATTCTGATACTGTATTATAGAACCTCAAATGTAAGTGAGTGGGTGTTGAAGGAAATATGCTTTTTGATCAAGGGGTTCTGATTTTTGCCGATTTCTGTTGACTGAAGTCTGGACCAAGACAGTTAGGGTTGGAATGCTTCAAAGTATTTGATAGAATAATACGTGAAATCAAAAACAGACCACAAATATATCACATCAGTTCATTTAATTTTAATTTCCTGTCCTGAATCACACTAAATGAAAGCTTTGTAATTTATCTTGCAAATTGTGCAGCTGATTCTGTCACCAAAGCTAGACATATTGATACAGGGTGATAGTTAATGAAATGTCCATTTTTAAGTTCTAGTTGCATTGGGTACTGACACAGCACACCATTCGGATATTTTGAAGGTTTTTTCCCAATGTATGGGTGAACAGACTCTTATCTAAACATCAAAATGGCTTTGAGGATATTTATGAAAATAGCAAAGGCTGTGGCATAATGTGAATGTATTTTCACCCAAATGAAGCTCTCAAGAAGCCTTTCCCTCGGCCCGAGACCGTAAACGCACGTTGTTGGCACAGCGTCATTTGCTCCAGGTAGAATCATACAGAAAGAACTGCGAAATAGACTCACATGAGATATGTGTCAACAGTGCGCTTGGTTCGTGCAGGTGACGCCTAACAGATAGCTCATTTTTTAACAATGGGATTTTTGCTGCTATATTCGCTACAGTATTGTAGGATCTCTAATGTTGGCGAGCGGGTGCGGAAGCAAATATGCTGTTTAACGAAGCCTTTCGCGTTTTGCCAATTTCTGCCACCTGAGGGCTGCAGGGATCATGTTTACGCTAGAATACTCGTAAGCATTGAATGAAATATAAATAAAATGGAAAACCGACCTCCCTTACAACTCACCATTTCATCTCAATTTCATTTTTCCCAGGAACACGTTAAATGGAAGATCTATAACTTATACTGAAATATACACAGCAGATTTTCGTGGAAAACATAGCAGAAATATCAACAGAGCTGAGCTAGTTAACGGAACAGCGTCTTTCAAAATTCCGCGAGAAACTGCTGATGAGTAGCACTGACAGAGCTTCCTGTTTGGATATTTTAAAGTTTTTTTTTTTCTCTCTTCAGAGTGTAGATAACGAGATGCTTATCGAAACATCGAAATTACCTTAGAGGATATGTATGAAACTACAGAACGGCAGCATCTTGTCCACACGGTTTCAGAAAGTTAAAGATGATGTAAAAATTACCCAAGGTTGAGTAGGGGTGAAGCTAAGTGTCACATTCAGCGGTCTTGTCGACAGGATATGATACACTCGCTAAAATTATTAATGAAATAATCAATGAGTGTGCTTCGCTGAGAGCAAGGAAATGGAATGTAAAATTATAATAGAAACACAACTCTCGGAAAGGAATGTGTTCTGAACACTTAATTATAGCTCTTTCACTTATTTACAGTTACTGATTTCTGCGCAATAAATAATTCTGTTCCTTATTATACTTCACACTAAAATCAGTGAACAGTAGTTGCCATAAACAGTATGACATACATTGTTTTATTTCTAGTTTTTTTAGAAAGTTACACTTTTTTTTTGTTAACTGCAATGATGCATTTAATTTGTTGTATGCAATATTTCTTATCTGAATAGATAGTATTATTATATTAAATGACATTAAATTTACGTTACAAGTTACAACATTTCGTAAATCTTTGTAGAAGAAATTGCGAAAAGGTAGTTTTTCTCGGAGGGGTTGGGAGAGGGGACACAGCTCTGACAGTTCTGCAAACAGCACACGATATCCTCAGTACCGGCCTGGTTCATAGCAAGGACCGCTAATTTGATTGTACTGTATCTTCTACAGAGAGACAGATGTCTAGGTTTCCTTCATTTTCTGCTGGAGTTTCAAACACTGAAAACTTCACGTAACACACATCAGAGGCGATTGCAGGTGTTTATAGAAACAGAAGCAGTGTATAAACACGTAACATGCATTGCTCCTTCCATACAGTGTATTTCCTGGAACATTCAGTTCGACCATTGGTTTCTTATTCTAAAATACTCGGCTTACGATCCTCTGCCATCCATATAATTTTTTCCCTACACTTTTGAGACAGGCTCTAGAACTGAGAATTGTTACGACAATTTTATGATAATATGCTATCTAAGAGCCGAAATGGAAATATTTGAGCGACATTCGTAGTGAAATTGCATAAACTGAGACAGAATATCTTCGTCGTAAGGTAGTCGGCCAAGAGTTTTCATGTAGTATGTGTTTATGGCTATAAGGCTAGGCACTTCATAAACACCGTCGGCGGCTCGAAACGTGCAATGTGGCACGAAAGCAGGCTGGTGGGAGTAGTATTATGCTATGGGACCTGCGGTTACGTGGGGCCTGTGGTAGTAATCAGCTGTGAACCACCTGCATCCCTTCATGGGATCTTTCAGCAGTATAACTGTCCTCGTATCGGAGTCAGAACCGTGCTACAGTGGTTTGAGGAGCATTATAGTGATCTCACGTTGATCTCTCGGGGCCAAAGTCGCCTGATGTAAATTCTATGGAACCCATCTGGGTCACTACCGGGCGCCATCGCCACGTACGCAAATCAGCGGCCTGCTGTTTACGCGAATTACTTGACCTATGCGTAGACATCTAATGCCCTCACAAACCTACCAACAAATTGTCGGATCCCTGATACGCAGATTCAGTTATGTTTTTCGTCCCAAAGACGGACAAACAAGCTAATAGGCAAGTGATCATAAATTTTGACTCATCAGTGTATGTTTCAACACTAATTTGAGACATCCGTTCCTTTACGGGAGCCACTAATCCACAATACCCGACTGGTACAAATAACCCTGCTACAGTAGAGAAAATTTCTAAACTGAAAAAAAGAGAGAGAGAGAGAGAGAGAGAGACTTTCGCTTACTCCAGTCTGTAGTATATTAAAACGGGATACGACAAGATGGCTACAGACGAAGTAACTACCATCTTTGAATAGCAAACAAAGAAAATTCTTCGATTCAGATGCACTCAAGGGGAAAACTATACATTGAGAAATGATGTTTTTAACCAGCCTCTAGATTTCGTGAGATTGGTTACAAGGGGCGGCATGGACCGTAACACTTACAAGCTTAGGGAAAGCAGTTAGGTGACCGGCAGCTCGTGGCGCCGACACCAGGAATGCGTGGCCTCAGCTTCCACGTCCTTCGATACCATATTCTCACGAAGCGATGGAAAAGTTATGATCGTACGGCATTTCTGGTCAGGAGACCTCATCTGGGGTTGTTTGGACACCTGGTGCATGTCGTTCTATTTGACGCCACTTCGGCGACTTGGACATAAATGACAACTCAAACAGCCAGTCCCCGAGCCCCGACCCGGCAGGGAATCGAACGTGGGACCCCGCATTCTAGAGACAGAGACGTTAGCCACGAATTGCGGAATCATTAAAAAGACTACTCTCTGCAGCTCTCAAGAATAGGCCATGGTAAACGAACGAAAAAAGAATGAAGCTCGAGTGAGCAATGAATGAGGCGAAGTGCTGTGTGTCTGGCCGTGCGATGTGCTTCCATTGTTTACGTAGTGTACGTTGCCAACCCTGCAGAGAGACTGCGCTGGCCTAAAAATGGGGGCGAAGACTTATGCGAGGCCAATTAGCACGTCTCCCTCGGTGACGATGTGGGCCACGAGCAAAATTTGAATGGAAACAGATTTGCCTAATGGCCAGTACCGTACAGGGATTTTTTTAATAAAAATGATTTATGGTAATCACAAATTATTCTGACATTATTGTTTGATAGTCTATCCTAGTTTCAGAAAAAACGGATAACTAATTTATTGGGATGGATTTTCTTATGTGCTTGCTTAATATACGTGTAATCGACGTGTGATTGCTGTCATTCGATTAGTACTTTCATCAACTGTCAGAATGTGTAATCAAAATTTAGGTGAACTGATTTGTAGCACACTCTTTGTTAGCATGGGCTGGATGTAATGGCTGAATTAGCCTTGCCAGTGTGGGCGTGACTCACTTTGGAAAAGTCCTAGATGTACATTCAGGTCCTTGAAGTACATTCATTCAGACTTAGTGCTTCTCCATAAAGCTTCTTTTTATACTTGCAGATTGCCTATTCAGCTACTCTATCGTCAAAAACCAGCACATCTATTCTGACCAAAATCTGATAGTGACTACACCCCATTTTACGCAGTGCATATGTACACACCATTCTCCCGCCTCCATTACGGCATGAAGTACGACGTGGTGTCCAACAGTTCTCGTACAAATTAATTCAAATCGTTGCGTCTAGATTTGATTCTGCGCCAGCACTTTCATAGTAGTCCCACAGGGAACGAATATACCGCTCTGCCACTTTTGAAATACATCCTCGCAGACTTTCTTTGTTCGGGTGATTAGTACCCTCAGCTATTCCGCTTGAATATCCTCGACAATATCAACTATTTCTCCCTTATACCCGATTTTCGTATCTGATAAGAGCAAGAAATTTCAGTTCGCGATCATACGAAACCTCATACGTGAGCAACAGATGTAATACACGGGCCAAAATGGAAAATTTTCCGCCGTGATAGACAAGCCCCATATTTATCACACTTAGTTGAGATGTTGATCATAGAACAGGTGTTAAATGATTGAACTTCTATTCCATTCGGAATTGATGTCCACCATCAACATGTGTATGCAGTGTGACACTCAGGGACACGAATGCTCTCTTGTATTCATTGTGGCATGGAAACTGACAGCCTCCAAATGTCATCTTGAGGAGTTTGTTGGCATGCCTGAAACAGATGCTATGTCATTTCATGCAGATGTCTGGCTGGAGGCTGACATGACAGTATACAGGGGCTGGACAAAAATGTGGAAGGAAGACGCCGGCCAAGCCTGCAGTTCGCACTGCTGTGTTTGAACACCGCAATGTCATCAGTGCGTTGCAAGCGTCAGTCGTGGTCAGAACAGTGTTGTGTGTAGTTGTGAGTGCTTTATATCAGAGATAAGAAAATCTGAACGTGGGCAAATTGTTCGTACTCCTATGGTAGGTGCTTCCGCAAGCACGGGACCCTCAGTGTTTCAAGAGCACCGTATCGAAAGATATACACCGCATACAGAGAAAGCGGAAAATCATCATCCGCTAAGTCACAGCGCGAATGAAAGTGCGTGTTGAGTGACAGACGTTCACTGAAGAGGACTTGTGACGAAAAATAAGCTGCGAAAGTCACTGCACAACTGGATGTCGCACTCGCGAGTCCTGTCCGAATCAAAACGACACGAAGGGAGCCCCATAAGCAGGGAAACGCAGCACGAGCTGAAATTCCATAACCACTCAACAGTGATGCAAATGCCAGTTATGGGAAAACATGCTGCAGAAGCCATAAAACGTTAACTGTGGAGCAGTTCAAGGAAGTCTTTTGGTCAGATGAGTCTCGTTTCGCACTATTTCTAAATTCTGGCCGAGTTTACGTCTCAAAAGTGAAACATGGTGGGGGTTCGATGATGATTTGGGCAGCCATATTGTGATATTCCATGGAGCCCACGGTTACCCTGGAAGATCGCATTACTGTCGAGAATTATGTAACCATTTTGGCTGATGCGGGTTATCCCGTGGACAGTATTTGTTCCCCAAAGGCGATGCTGTGTCCCAAGAACACAGGGCTCTGCTCACACATCTCGAATCGTCCAGGATGGCTTTGAGAGCACGAGAATGAATTGTCGCATCTCCCCTGGTCACCAGTCACCAGATCTACATCTACATTTATACTCCGCAAGCCACCCAACAGTGTGTGGCGGAGGCCACTTTACGTGCCACTGACATTACCTCCCTTTCCTGTTCCAGTCGCCTATGGATCGCGGGAAGAACGACTGCCGGAAAGCCTCCGTGCGCGCTCGAATCTCTCTAATTTTACATTCGCGATCTCCTCGGGAGGTATATGTAGGGGGAAGCAATATATTCGATACCTCATACAGAAACGCACCCTCTCGAAACCTGGACAGCAAGCTACACCGCGATGCAGAGCGCCTTTCTTGCAGAGTCTGCCACTTGAGTTTGCTAAACATCTCCGTAACGCTATCACGCTTACCAAATAACCCTGTGACGAAAAGCGCCGCTCTTCTTTGGATCTTCTCTATCTCCTCCGTCAAACCGATAGGTACGGATCCCACACTGATGAGCAATACTCAAGTATAGATCGAACGAGTGTTTTGTAAGCCACCTCCTTTGTTGATGGACTACATTTTCTAATCCCAATGAGTCTCAACCTGGTACCCGCCTTACCAACAATTAATTTTATATGATCATTCCACTTCAAATCGTTCCGTAGGCATACTCCCAGATATTTTACAGAAGTAACTGCTACAGTGTTTGTTCCGCTATCATATAATCATACAATAAAGGACCCTTCTTTCTATGTATTCGCAATACATTACATTTGTCTATGTTAAGGGTCAGTTGCCACTTCCTGCACCAAGTGCCTATCCGCTACAGATCTTCCTGCATTTCGCTACAATTTTCTAATGCTGCAACTTCTCTGTATACTACAGCATCATCCGCGAAAAGGCGCATGGAACTTCCGACGCTATCTACTAGGTCATATATATGTATATTACTGAGCCTTTGTGTTCTACTTCGGAGAGAAGGGTGCATAATGCTCTCCACTACCTTCACCGCTAAATGAACTTGCCACTATTATGCAGGAAGAATGGTATAAGATTCCCTTGAAAACCATACCAGACCTGTATTTGTCAGTTCCGAGGCGACTAGAAGCTGTTTTAATGCCTGCCGGTTTTTTTATACTGTGTTAATTATGGCAATGTGCTATGTTTTTTGGTGTTTCCATAATTTTCTCCAACCCCTTGTGTTTTTCCATAGTGTCCCAGACACGTTCCGTGGGTGACAAATCTAGGGACTAGGCTGGCCACAGACGTGTATATTCTTCGTGATATTTATGGTATGAACTACTTTGCAGGGTCTTTTGTTAGCCTGCTGTAATATGCTATCTGGTAGCGGCCCACGAAGAGCACCACAACAAGGTTTAACATTCTTGCCACATAATGGCGAGCATTCATCCTCCTTCCAACACTCACCAAATCATTGCCGTTGTCATGTCAAATATCTCACCACACCATAATTTCACCGAGTTGTAGAGGCGTGGGTATCAGTAATCATTGTTTCCTACGATCCTTAACCGGGCCGTTCAAAATATGGCTCTGAGCACTATGGGACTCAACTGCTGTGGTCATCAGTCCCCTAGAACTTAGAACTACTTAAACCTAACTAACGTAAGGACATGACACACATCTATGCCCGAGGCAGGATTCGAACCTGCGACCGTAGCAGTCGCACGGTTCCGAACTGCGCGCCTAGAACCGCGAGACCACCGCGGCCGGCTAACCGGGTCGTCTGCGGACATTTTAGCGTTGATTTGGCCGCTGCAAACAGAAGCGAAACTCAACGCCGAACAGCACAGAATGTCACTCAAATTCCTAGTTGACTTTACTCTACAAGATGCAAGTTTCCGTTCGTCGTATGGCCTCAGCCCTAAAATATGCGTGGCAACTCGAGATCTCAAATCACTTTCCAGTAACCTGTATCCGACGTCTCGCAGCGACGCAACGCCTGTGGTGTCTGCTCGGATTTCACCTGTCGCCATTTGCTGTTCTTCAGAGCCAGGTGGACAATCCTACAATATCCTCTTGGTTTAGTCCTTCTGGGACGACGGGTTCCAAATCTTTTTGCCACACTGTCGCCCCGAGTCCATCTCGGGTCACGATTCGTTCAGAGCCATTGCATTACAGCCCGTTGTCTGTGCGTTCTGTCGGTACAATGCTCCCGCGTTCCTCGTGCCAATGATTCGACGTTCCTCAAAGTTCGAAAGATGAGCGATGAGCTACACTTGCGAGTCATGTAGTCTTGCTGTGTTACAATCTCCACCTTGTAACTTCCAGTAATTTATATTTCTAATAGCTATCATATTCCCACACCATTCTTCATATGCAGGAATGCCATTTTTGTCTACTGAAAAGAAACCCACATAAGGATGAAATTTTAAACAACGTATCTCACTGGCTTGGAAATAGTGGTATCGTTTGACGAGGTGTTGATGTTGTAACACTTTTAACGTTTTCAGTATCTGTCAGCATATGTAAACGTAAGAAAAGTAAAGTCGAAGCCATGTAAGAAAGGTGGTTCGAACACCATAGCGGCAAACGAGATAGGTGGCGTCGCCATGAGACACTGCACTCGCATTTGGGAGGACGAAGTTGAAATCCCTTTCGGTCACCCAGATTTTGAGTTTTTTGTAGTTTTCCTATATGTGAAGATGAATGCTGGTTGGATCTTTTGACAAAGACACGCCTTATTCCCCCTCTCCACTCCTGTCCAATCCGAGTTTGTGCTCCCACCACAATGCTTGTCGCCATCGGCGAGAGGATGACATCGACGATCTTCCTTTGTAATAATTGCAGTACAATATCAGCGAAGAGAAGGCCGTGGTAGGCGTATATGAAAGGAGAGAGAAAGAGGGTTAAGGAATGAAAATCTTTGTTTGGCTTTGACTGAATATCGTTAAACGTGGTTGTGATTTACATGGACTTAATGAGAAGTCAGGAAGTATACAATTATGCCAAGAGTTAGTTAAGCTGTTACTTTATATCGTTTTATCATGAAAGCCTTAATTAAGACTTTTTGGTAAGTCAGTTTATTGTAAAATACCGCTCTCGGCCTTCCATTGCCTCCTACATCTCCCCATTCTCTCCCTCTCTGTAGCAGAAATCGTGCGATGGCGTTCGACTCGGGTGGGGGGGGGGGGGGGGGTCGAATCCTGGCGGTGGACTAAATTTTTATTGCCAATATTTGGTCGACAACGGGAGGAGAGGTGGCGGCGTAAAGTTTTTAATCATCAATCTTTCTGCTAATGTCCTGGATTTAATTACACACACGCGCGCACACACACACACACCATTACAGTCAGCAATACTTAACAGATACATTTACATAAAGAGCTCTCATACTCTGCGACGGAAGGGTGTCTGCTAATGTGTTTAGGGAAAAGACTTCCAATTCGGTGGCTGAACGTGCCCCCAGGGGTCTCCTAGGCTTTCATGCTATATGGCTTTAGTTTACTTTATCTCTCCTTTTCCGCTTCTCTCGCCCCATTTCCTTCTTCCCTGCTTCGCTGTCCATCCTCCCCACCCCTATCTCTCTCTCTCTCTCTCTCTCTCTCTCTCTCTCTCTCTCTCTAGGCCATCTCCCGATCCCCTCTCTCTCTGTCTGACCACCTCATTCTATCTCCCCCATCTGTGTCCATCTCCTGTGTCATCCCATTTTCACCACTACCCTCAACCCTAATGGGAGATAATTGGTTCTGACCCCCATAGTAATTCTTTACAGACAATAAATAATGTGTGTACCAATTTTGTTTGAAACCAATCTCATGGTTTGGAAGGAGATGTGAAAAATACATAATACATACATAGATGCATGCATCACTTTTTATTACATATTAACTTTTTAGCCATGTCTTCACCCAAATACATGTACCACACATATAACGCACACATATCTCCCTCCCCTCTCTCTGTCCCACCATCTGTTGTCCTCCTCCTCCTCCTCCTCCTCCCTGATTTTCTGAGTTCATCTCGCCCTCCCCCTCTCACTATCCATCTCCTCCTCCCTTCTCCATCTGCTCAGCTGTACCCATCCGCATAAATACCCATCGGAAAGTATCCGATACCACCCACACGACACACTAGTTGTGCAGGGCAGCCTACATGTCAGATATAAGCAAACCTTTTCGTCCTCCCCACCTCTATGGGAGTTAGGTGGTTGTTACCCCCACAGTATTTCTCTCCAGACAATAAGTAGTATGAGTACCATAGTAGGTTAAAGTCGTCACACACACACACACACACACACACACACACACACACACACACACTCACTCACTCACTACGTTAAAATTCTCCTGTTTCTTGTCTGTAGCTGTCCCACCTGTACAATTTATTCATACAGCAAATTCCAGCAGAAACACCTGCAAAATGACAAGGAATCCGACACAATCCCTGTCACGGCGACTGGATAATTTCTCTAGGGGTAAGGAATTAATTACTGAGAGTAGGAAAGAAAGCGACAGTTAGGAAAAGAATACCAGAAGAGTTAAACGAGTTACAACTTCGAGATTAATATTCCAGGTAGTATCGATTCGTGCACCGCCACTGAGTGCTCGGTGAACGCGAGGCGCGTGTTTTGATACGGGCAGCCAAAGAACGGAGGGAAGCGAGCAGTAAGCGGGCTGTGAGCACCTGCGTGGGGCGGCGAGCCCCGCGACGCGCAGTGGTCGGCGTGGTAGCAGAGCAGGCGGCGCGTGAGGCGGCCGGGGCCCTGGCCGGCGCCCGCCCCCGCCCCCGGGCCCAGCGAGGACGGCCGCTCGGGCCGGGCGCCCGCGTCCGCCTGCTGCGGGGGCGGCGCGGAGGCGGCGGCCGCCTGCTGCTGGCTTTGCAGCCCGGGGGCGGCCGAGGAGGAGGCGGTGGGGGCGGCCGGCGCACCCTCGCCATGCGACGCGACCGGCGCCGCCGCCGGCAGCGACAGCGATCCGTTCACTTGCTCAGTCTTCTCCTTCCTCGGCTCTGCAACACGACACACACGCCGCCGGCTCAGAATCGCGGCCTCCTCGGTACTTCCGTCCGAATCAAAGTACACTACTGGCCATTAAAATTGCTACACCAAGAATAAATGCAGATGATAAACGGGTATTCATTAGATAAATATATTATAGTAGAACTCACATGCGATTACATTTTCACGCAAGTTGGGTGCATAGATCCTGAGAAATCAGTACCCAGAACTACCACATCTGGCCGTAATAACGGCCTTTATACGCCTGGGCATTAAGTCAAACAGAGCTCGGAGGGCGTGTACAGGTACAGCTGCCCATGCAGCTTCAACACGATACCACAGTTCATCAAGAGTAAAGACTGGCGTATTGTGACGAGCCAGTTGCTCGGCCACTATTGACCAGATGTTTTCAATTGGTGAGAGATATGGAAAATGTGCTGACCAGGGCAGCAGTCGAACATTTTCTGTACCCAGAAAGGTCCGTACAGGACCTGCAACATGCGGTCGTGCATTATCCTGCTGAAATGTAGAGTTTCGCAGGGAGCGAATGAAGGGTAGAGCCACGGGTCGTAACACATCTGAAATGTAACATGCACTGTTCAAAGTGCCGTCAATGCGAACAAGAGGTGACCGAGACGTGTAACGACTGGCACCCCATACCATCAGGCTGGGTGATACGCCAGTATGGCGATTACGAATACACGCTTCCAATGTGCGTTCACTGCGATGTCGCCAAACACGGATTCGACCATCATGATGCTGTAAACAGAACCTGGATTCATCCGAAAAAATGACGTTTTGCCATTCGTGCACCCAGGTTCGTCGTTGAGTACACCATCGCAGGCACTCCTGTCTGTGATGCAGCGTCAAGGGTAACCGGAGCCATAGTCTCCGAGCTGCTGCAAACCTCGTCGAACTTTTCGTGCAGATGGTTGTTGTCTTGCAAACGTCCCCATCCGTTGACCCAGAGATCAAGACGTGGCTGCATGATCCGTTAGAGCCATGCGGATAAGGTGCCTGTCATCTCGACTGTTAGTGATACGAGGCCGTTGGGATCCAGCACGGCGTTCCGTATTACCCTCCTGAACCCACCGATTCCATATTCTGTTAAGTGTTTGGATCTCGACCAACGCGAGCAGCAATGTCGCGATACGATAAACCGTAATTGCGATAGGCTACAATCTGACCTTTATCAAAGTCGGAAACGTGATGGTACGCATTTCTTCTCCTTACACGAGTTATCACAACGTTTCAGCAGGCAACGCCGGTCAATTGCTGTTTGTGTATGAGAAATCGGCTGGAAACGTTCCTCATGTCAGCACGTTGTAGGTGTCGCCACCGGCGCCAACCTTGTGTGAATACTCTGAAAAGCTAATCATTTGCATATCACAATATCTTCTTCCAGTCGGTTAAATTTTGCGTCTCTAGCACGTCATCTTCGTGGTGTAGCAATTTTAATGGCCAGTAGTGTAGTTGACATCTGACAGCGAGCGGGCTGAATGCAATGGCATTGTCTGTTTCCACTGTGTTGCCATTTTCGCTACGCAAATAATTGTACCTTCCAGTTCTGAAGTTGGAAACTTTTGCTGGGAAGAAAAATCCAGCAATTTCAAGAAAGAAACAACTACGGCGCTAATTAAAATTAAGAACGCATTTTGACCTACTTAGAGACACTTCACAGACCTGTGCCGTAACTGAATTGCAAATTCTTCGCGTGACTTTTCTAGGAGGTAGATTCTGTAAAGTGATTTTCTATCATCGCGGAAAGCGGAATACGGTGGCGGCGGCGACGTCGCAACTTCGGACCTTAACCGCCAGATGCCAACTAACTTAAACCAGACTACAGCACACTTCTCACCAGTATTCTGTTACAGCCAGAAAAGGCCGGGAAAGATCAGTTAAGCGGAATGGATGGTGTCTTGAAAAGAGGTTACACAGTGAATATCAAGTAATACAAGGATATTGGAGAGTAATGGAATAAAATAAAAGACAGCTTAGGGAATGAGACACTAAAATAACTTGATGGTTCTGTTATTTAGGTGGATAAATAGCCGACACTGGCACACATAAAGAGGATACAAATGCTGAATAGCAATAGCAAGGAAAATGAGTGAGAAAAAGACAAATAGCTACCATCGAATTTAAATTTTAAGTTTTACCGAGTACAAGGGCAACCTTTTATAGAATTGAAATGTGGACAATGAACAGTACACACAAGCAGAATAGAAGCCTTCGAAATGTGATGCTACAGAATGATGTAATGGAAGGGACGGATAGATCTGGAATCGGAGCAGATTTGCGACTAGGTCCAAGACTTCCTTGCAGACGGAACTACAAGGGTGAGTCAAATGAAAACCTTAAATTTGGAATAACAAATCGAAATTTCGCGCCGTTATCCTGTAAGCTGGTAAACGTGCTACAAACAGTGCGCAGAATGGCCTGTAGGTGGCAGCATAGTGCAGATGCATACATACCGTCGTAGTATCAGTATAAAGATGGCCACCCCACTTGCAACTTGCACCAGGGAAGAAAAGCATTCTGTTATTCGGTTTCTGCGTAGTGAAGGTGTGAAACCTATTGAAATTCTTCGACGAATGAAGGTTCAGTACGGTGATGCATGTTTGTCACAGCAGTCTACGAATGGAGTAGGAAGTTCGCAAATGGTGTGACTTCAGTGGAAGATGCTCCTCGTCCAGGTCTGGCACAACGAGTTGTGACTCCACAGAACATTGCAGCAGTTCAAGCCATAGTGAAGGAAAACCACCGAATGACACTGAATAACATTGCAGCATGTTTACAGATTAATCATGGCTCAGCACACCACATTGTGCATGATGTGCTACAGAGTTTCTCAAAGTTGCTGCAAGATGGGTGCCACGGCAGCTAACTCTTGAAATGAGAGAACGACTTGTTGATGCTTGTGAAGAACTATTTCGGCACTTTGAATGAGAAGGTGATGGCTTCCTTGCAAGAATCGTTACTGACAGACCTGCATTTTGAGTGTCGTCCTCATCCACCATACTCACCCGACCTTGCCCCAAGTGATTTCCATATGTTTGGACCACTCAAGGACGCAATAGGAGAAGTTCCGTTCTGATGAAGAGGTACGCCACGCGGTGTATGAGTGGTTGCGCGGACTACCAAAAGACTTTTTTTCTAAAGGGATTTATCCACTTTGTAAGCGCTGGAGGACTTGCATTGAGCGCAGGGGAGATTATGTTGAAAAGTGATACAGCTTTGTACCACTTCTGCACAATAGATAACATTTAAACAAAAATATTTATGGTTTTCATTTGACTCACCGTCGTAAATACTTCGCTCTTAACGGAACAAAATCGACAGATGTAAAGGTAATATCCGGTGCACCCCAAGGAAGTGTGACAGGGCCGTTACTGTTTACAATATACGTAAATGATCTAGTAGAAAGCGCCGGATGCTCTTTAAGACTATTCGCAGACGATGCGGTTGTCTGTAACAAAGTAGCGACGTCACGAGATACTAACGATTTGCAGAATGAACTCCAGAGAATTGATGAATGGTGCAGGCTCTGGCAGTTGACCCTGAACATAAATAAATGTAACACACTGCGCATACACAGGAAAAGAAATCTACTACTGTATAGCTGTACTATTGATGACAAACCGCTGGAAACAGTATCTGTCGTAAAATATCGAGGAGTAACTATCCGGAACGACCTTAAATGGAATGGCCACGGTACAAGAAACAATAATGCAAACAAGGAAATATGTAAAATATACTTGCAAGCAGATGGTATTTCCTGATGTGAGCAAAAATCTTAAGTACTAACATAACATATTTTGTAATAAACTGTTTTTAGATGGAAAAAGCAATCCAGATGGTATGTGTGTTTCATTAAGACCACTGAGAAAAAAGTCTCTTGAAAGAAGTGTACAAGGTGGGGAAGAATTGTGTAAACCAACACTGTAGGTGACTGCCAATAAAATGTTGGTTGTACAATGTTCGTTATTGTCGGTTGTTATTCATTATGTTATATCTATTATTTTACAGGTATTGCGTGATTTTTCTTTCGAGAAATATATGAGTACATAACGTACAAACCGCCAGTGACTGACAATTTTCTTCCTCTTGTTGTCCATACTTTCTAACATATAAACTACTTCTGAAGTGCCAAAATGTACTTGAACAAATGAAATGTCTATAAAACGCCTCACTGTACAATGCTCTTGCGGTCAGAGAGTCCCAATTAATGAATTCCATCGCCCATGGCCTGTGGGCTGCTGAGGAACACCGCAGTCCTGGGTTCATGTATAAACCATGAAAATCCGCTGCATTACTAATAAACCCGGCCTGTGGGCATACCGGTGAGACTAAATCCGACGGACAGGGCCTGCACATTAGTGCGAACCGAATGGCTTCAGATCGGCAGTCCCGATCCATTACAGATACTCGCAGAAACGGTATGTGTTGTTGACCCGTCACGGAAATCCAATCATGTGGCCAGCCATTCACTAGCCACAGACAGCATCTTGATGAAATGAGACCATGGTGATCAATCCATGCAACAGATAAGGTGTTCAAAAACTCTGACAATCAATAATAATGAGGATACATAGCAAGTCACCGTAAAGGTGATTGTTGAGCTGCAGATAGCCACTTAGAAAAGACAATCACACTCTCACAACTAAATTTCCAGCCATAGCTTTTGTCAGAAAACAAGAGCACACAAACATTCACAGAACTATTCAGACACAACTCATGCTCACATGACTGACGTTTCCGGCTGCTGCGTCTACAGTCTCTGAGAATCAGATCCAAACAAACCACTCCTATTGCCTCCCGTCGGCAGCTGCTAGGCTAGCGGCAAGAAGTGCTTGCAGCACTGACTGCAAGCTAAGGGGAGTGGCAGGAAGGGGGGAAGCAGTAGGAATGAGGCAGAAGGGAAACAGCAAACGTACTCGAATGCACCCAGCCAGGGACGATGCAGGATACCTCAGTAAACAAACCATTTCATCTACTGAAATTTCCCTCATATTTCCCTGGCGTGTTTGAAATTCCCTGATATTCCCTGCTTTCCAGAACCTGTGACAACTCCGATTATAGTTATAACAGTGTACACGTCTTGACGCAGCGTTAACTCACCAAGCGCAAATATGCAGACTACATTCATCCAGTATTTGAAAATGACAGCACTTAGAGACTTCCGACAAACTTTTAACATAGTTTCAAACCTTTTTAAACTTTGTTCGCTTACAAGCTATACGTCAAATATTTAACACATTAACTCATTTGAAACAAGGAGTTTCAAGCTGTTTTATACGTGGGAATTCGATTCTTCAAATGGTCGGGCTTTTATTGATCATTCCTAATGCTTATTCTGTAGTTACGAACTAGTGTCATAGCCTATGAAAACAAGGAGAACTGCCGTTTAACCAGGAAGACACCGTTTAATTTGACCACCTCTAATTTTCCGATGGTCCTCTACAGCATGTCGTCCAGTGCAATGGTAAATGGTGCCCGAAGACCGTTCGGCGATGGTATAGTGCAGCTCTCTCTCTCTCTCTCTCTCTCTCTCTCTCTCTCTCTCTCTCTGTCTCTCTCTCCCAACTGCTGCACTACTCTCAAATACGCAATTGTCTACAAGCAAACTGCAGAGACTCTGAATCGCTTGTGGTAGTTTTGTAAAAAACTGCTGTTAAGATCTTCACCCTTCGTGTCAATTGTTTTGTATTTATCTATTTTTCTACCGTTTTGTGAACATTCTTCAAACTGGTAGGGGGCTCTGACACACAGGAAGATGCAGTCACGGACTGTGCGGCTGATCCCGGCGGAGGTTCGAGTCCTACCTCGGGCATGGGTGTTAGTGTGTGTGTGTGTGTGTGTGTGTGTGTGTGTGTGTGTGTGTGTGTGTGTGTGTGTGAGTGTGTTTGTCCTTAGGATAATTTAGGGTAAGTAGTGTGTAAGCTTAGGGACTGATGACCTTAGCAGTTAAGTCCCATAAGATTTCACACATATCTGAACACACAGGAAGAAGACAAATACAATTTCATTGGATAGCATGTCCACAATGTTTTCAAATCAGGAGCATGGCCATGAGTCCAGAACAAGTGCGTCTGTAAATTGTATTGCGTCGACAAGTTATTTGTAGTCGTGTCTGACTGTAGCTCGTAAAAAAATGGTATTGTCCGTTGGCATTTCTACAGTCTTCCTCGCAGCGTCGGCTCTGTGCCTTATATGCCACAGAATGAGTGAGTGAGTGAGTGAGTGAGTGAGTGAGTGAGTGAGTGAGCGAAGGGAATCCTCATTGCGCAGTGCAGTCGGTGTATCAAGTGGTCCATAAGCACGCAGGCGCTGAAGCGTCTGCTTATTTACAGTCCAGGTTACCGGACGCTCACGACACGCAGTAACCATTCCTTGGCTTGTATATTCGCTCTCGTGTCGTGCATAAGGGGCTTCAAGGTGCAATGTACAACGCGAAAATCGAGCGAAGTTCTTTGGAGTAAATGAAGCGCACTTAACAAGGAAGGCATTCCACACTGAGCTGTAATTCAGTTGGGCAAGGAAATCAATCATGGCCATGACAAGGGAATCATATTGTATTCGCTTGAAATGATGAGGAAGTACAAACTAGGAAGGGTCTTCCCAAATACGTGCCCAGTGTCTTAATCGTTGTGCTATTTCACTCGTTTGTTATTTGCAAATTTCCCCGTGTAAACGCTGCTGCACTTCTCGTGATTGATGTTTTCTGAATCTTTACTGTGGTAACCGTATGTCTGCAGGTTCGTCTGTTGTACCTCCAAAGATACTTCAACAAGCCTCTCAGACTTCTTGCCGCTCCACTGAGCGAGGGTCCTCAACGAAAATCCGTACGAAAGGGAATACAAAATGAGGCTGACAATACAATCAGGACCTTCTGCTTTCTTCAGTAATACTAGCATTACATTTTTGAAGTTTGTATGAAACAGAGGCAATTTCTTGGTTCTCAGTAGTATTTCATTACAATACTGTGACAAAAGTGATATATAAGATCTTGTACCAACCATTCAAAAATGACGTGCTCCTGCAATAACAGAACAAATATTTATAGTTAGCCGCCACTGTGGCCGAGCGGTTCTAGTCGCTTCACTCCGAAACCGCGCTGCTGCTACGGTCGCAGGTTCGAGTCCTGCCTCGGGCATGGACGTGTGTGATGTCCTTAGGTTAGTTAGCTTGAAGTAGTTCTAAGTCTACGGGACTGATGACCTCAGATGTTAAGTCCCATAGTGCTCAGAGCCATTTTTGAACCATTTAAAGCTATTTTAAAGAAATTACATGCTGTCATATTTACACCAAAGTTGAACGGTAATTAAATATAACAGAGAACAAAAGGACATGCAGGTTAAGTAGCGAGATTCTGTAAAATAGTTGTAATCTTCCGAGTGTTAAGTACGTTATATATAAGAACTCTGCAACAACTGCTCGAAAGTAACATGCTCCTAAAATAGCGTGAACACCTCGAACTAATTTATGAGCTTAACATGATGTCATAGGAGCAACGAAGTATATGACATAATCTGTTTCCAAAAAATCATCCGCAAAGTAAGTTCTAATGCGCCTATCTACAGATATGGCTTGTTCCTACGTCAAAATGACAAGTGTCACTAATGTATCCAATGTATGCAACTTCCGTTTTAGATATTTGAAACTGGCATAAGGTCGAAATTGTACAACCGTACAGGAAATAAAGAAAATAGCACCTGAAGGCTTCAAGAAACCATTCAAAAAATAACCGGTCACTCTTTTACCCTTTTCTAAACAGTCCAGTATGTTAATTTCAAGTGACTTTCCACCCCCCTTTCTCTCCCTCCCCCCCCCCCCCCCCCAAAAAAAAACCAGTTGCCTTCAATTTTCCTGTCACCTACTCCAACGCACTGTTTAACCAGCAGCCTTGTCTCCGTAGTGTAACGATGCACTCATACTTCGCCGACAATCGCGTAACGACCAGAGACTCCTGCGTATGATAGTGCAACTTTTCCAAGCATGAACCTTCAATGTTGTCAACAGGAGCGGTTGTGGTGTGGAGTGTACAAACACAGTTGCCATCTGCCACTTCTGAAGAAGAGATCACAATCGATTGTAAAAAAAAATTTCAGATATGCAGCGTTCGAACATGTACTTTTCAATTCCTTTAACTAAAGCTATCTACTAGCGGGAGGTTTGCTTTAATACTTGACAACTTTTGTAGGTATGGTCCTATTCGAGGTGGTATGCCCTTGTCTACTCAGCCAACCAATTTCACGTCGACGCTGGATCAGCGTACAACAAGGCACATGGATGCAACATATTGCCTCAGGTTATTCAGCATGTTCATTGAAAAAGCAGCAAACGAAACTAAAGAGAAATTAGGACTGCAGTCAAAGTTCAAAGAGGGAAAATGAAAACTTTATTCGACGGTGATATTTTAATATTGACAGAGATGATAAAGGACTTGAAAAAGCAGCTGAACAGAAGTAATGGATCTTATAATTAAATTCTCCCCCCCCCCCCCTTGAACCATGGACCTTGCCGTTGGTGGGGAGGCTTGCGTGCCTCAGCGATACAGATAGCCGTACCGTAGGTACAACTACAACGGAGGGGTATCTGTTGAGAGGCCAGACAAACGTGTGGTTCCTGAAGAGGGGCAGCAGCCTTTTCAGTAGTTGCAAGGGCAACAGTCTGGATGATTAACTGATCTGGCATTGTAACAATAACCAAAACGGCATTGCTGTGCTGGTACTGCGAACGGCTGAAAGCAAGGGGAAACTACGCCCGTAATTTTTCCCGAAGCATGCAGCTTTACTGTATGATTAAATGATGATGGCGTCCTCCTGGGTAAAATATTCCGGAGGTAAAATAGTCCCCCATTCGGATCTCCGGGCGGGGACTACTCAAGAGGATGTCGTTATCAGGAGAAAGAAAACTGGTGTTCTACGGATTGGAGCGTGGAATGTCAGATCCCTCAATCGGGCAGGTAGGTTAGAAAATTTAAAAAGGGAGATGGATAGTTTAAAGTTAGATATAGTGGGAATTAGTGAAGTTCGGCGACAGGAGGAACAAGACTTTTGGTCAGGTGACTACAGGGTTATAAACACAAAATCAAATAGGGGTAATGCAGGAGTAGGTTTAATAATGTATAGGAAAATAGGAATGCTGGTAAGCTACTACAAACAGCATAGTGAACGCATTATTGTGGCCAAGATAGATACGAAGCCCACACCTACTACAGTAGTACAAGTTTATATGCCAACTAGCTCTGCAGATGACGAAGAAATTGAAGAAATGTATGATCAAATAAAAGAAATTATTCAGATAGTGAAGGGAGATGAAAATTTAATAGTCATGGGTGACTGGAATTCGAGAGTAGGAAAAGGGAGAGAAGGAAACGTAGTAGGTGGATATGGATTGGGGCTAAGAAACGAAAGAGGAAACCGCTTGGTAGAATTTTGCACAGAGCACAACTTAATCATAGCTAACACTTGGTTCAAGAATCTTAAAAGAAGGCTGTATACATGGAAGAAGCCTGGAGATACTGACAGGTTTCAGATAGATTATATAATGGTAAGACAGAGATTTAGGAACCAGGTTTTAAATTGTAAGACATTTCCAGGGGCAGATGTGGACTCTGACCACAATCTATTGGTTATGACCTGAAGATTAAAACTGAAGAAACTGCAAAAATGTGGGAATTTAAGGAGATGGGACCTGGATAAACTGAAAGAACCAGAGGCTGTACAGAGTTTCAGGGAGAGCATAAGGGAACAATTGACAGGAATGGGGGAAAGAAATACAGTAGGAGAAGAATGGGTAGCTTTAAGGGATGAAGCAGTGAAGGCAGCAGAGGGTCAAGTAGGTAAAAAGACGAGGGCTAGTAGAAATCCTTTGGTAACAGAAGAAATATTGAATTTAATTGATGAAAGGAGAAAATATAAAAATGCAATAAATGAAGCAGGCAAAAAGGAAAACAAACGTCTCAAAAATGAGATCAACAGGAAGTGCAAAATGGCTAAGAAACGATGGCTTGAGGACAAATGTAAGTATGTAGAGGCTTATCTCACTATGGGTGACAGAGACTACCTACAGGAAAATTAAAGAGACCTTTGGAGAAAAGAGAACCACTTGTATGAACATCAAGAGCTCAGATGGAAACCCAGTTCTAAGCAAAGAGGAGAAAGCAGAAAGCTGGAAGGAGTATTAGAGGGTCTATACAAGGGCGATGTACTTGAGGATAATATTATGGAAGTGGAAGAGGATGTAGATGAAGATGAAATGGGAGATACGATGCTGCGTGAAGAGTTTGACAGAGCACTGAAAGACTTGAGTCGAAACAAGGCCCCCAGAGTAGACAACATTCCATTGGAACTACTGACGGCCTTGGGAGAGCCAGTCCTGACAAAACTCTATCATCTGTTGAGCAAGATGTATGAGACAGGCGAAATTCCTCAGACTTCCAAGAAGAATATAATAATTCCAATCCCAAAGAAAGCAGGTGTTGACAGATGCGAAAATTACCAAACAATCAGTTTAATAAGCCACAGCTGAAAAATACTAACACGAATTCTTTAGACGAATGGAAAAACTGGTAGAAGCCGACCTCGGGGAAGATCAGTTTGGATTCCGTAGAAATACTGGAACACGTGAGGCAATACTGACCTTACGACTTATGTTAGAAGAAAGATTAAGGAAAGGCAAACCTACGTTTCTAGCATTTGTAGACTTAGAGAAAGCTTTAGACAATGTTGACTGGAATACTCTCTTTGAAATTCTAAAGGTGGCAGGGATAAAATACAGAGAGCGAAAGGCTATTTACAATTTGTACAGAAACCAGATGGCAGTTATAAAAGTCGAGGGACATGAAAGGGAAGCAGTGGTTGGGAAGGGAGTAAGACAGGGTTGTAGCTTCTCACCGATGTTATTCAATCTGCATATTGAGCAAGCAGTAAAGGAAACAAAAGAAAAATTCGGAGTAGGTATTAAAATCCATGGAGAGGAAATAAAAACTTTGAGGTTCGCTGATGACATTGTAATTCTGTCAGAGACAGCAAAGGACTTGGAAGAGCAGTTGAATGGAATGGACAGTGTCTTGAGAGGAGTATGTATGATGAACATCAACAAAAGCAAAACGAGCATAATGGAATGTAGTCGAATTAAGTTGGGTGATGCTGAGGGAATTAGATTAGGAAATGAGACACTTAAAGTAGTAAAGGAGTTTTGCTATTTGGGGAGCAAAATAACTGATGATGGTCGAAGTAGAGAGGATATAAAATGTAGACTGGCAATGGCAAGGAAAGCGTTTTCTGAAGAAGAGAAATTTGTTAACATCGAGTATAGATTTAAGTGTCAGGAAGTCGTTTCTGAAAGTATTTGTATGGAGTGTAACCATGTATGGAAGTGAAACATGGACAATAAATAGTTTGGACAAGAAGAGAATAGAAGCTTTCGAAATGTGGTGCTACAGAAGAATGCTGAAGATTAGATGGGTAGATCACATAACTAATGAGGAAGTATTGAATAAGATTGGGGAGAAGAGAAGTTTGTGGCACAACTTGACCAGAGGAAGGGGTCGGTTGGTAGGACATGTTCTGAGGCATCAAGGGATCACCAATTTAGTATTGGAGGGCAGCGTGGAGGGTAAAAATCGTAGAGGGAGACCAAGAGATGAATACACCAAGCAGATTCAGAAGGATGTAGGTTGCAGTAGGTACTGGGAGATGAAGCAGCTTGCACAGGATAGAGTAGCATGGAGAGCTGCATCAAACCAGTCTCAGGACTGAAGACCACAACAACAACAACAATTAAATTTTCCTCGAGACATTTAAGTCTCATCTTCATCTACGATAATGATGGAAGTTGAATAAATGAATTAAAATTTGTGCCACGGCCGTGCAACAATGATAGCCACATTGCTGCGGTGGTGTAATTGTCAGTATTTCTGTCTAGTAAGCAAAGAGACCCCGGTTCAAGTACTGGCCATGGCACAAATTTTACTTCATTTATTCGGCTTCCATCACTATCGAAACGAATAGAATTTTGAAAAGTGGTTATAAGATAATCAACACCTATAAAAGTAAAGCAAGGGTAACCGAATGTAGCGGAATTAAAGTTGATGCAACGGGAATCAGAATAAGAAATTGGACGCCAAAAGCAGAAGAGTTTTGTTATCTTGGTAAAAAAATAACTGATCATAGCAGAAGTGAAGAAGGTATAAAATGCAGCCTGCCAATAAAAAAAAACCTTTTAGGAAAAAGTGAACTATGTTAGCATCGAATACAATTTAAGTGTTAGGAACCCTTTTCCGAAGGTATTTGTCCGGTGCGAAGCCTTGTACGGAAGTAAAATATGTATGACGAACAGTTCAGAGAGAAGAGAACAGCTGTTTTTGAAATGTGGTGCTACAGAAGAAAGTTGATGATTAGATGGGTAGACAACTAATGATTCTTTATTTTTTTGTCATCAGTCTTCTGACTGCTTTGATGCGGCTCTACTAATTCCTCCAGTACCAACCTCTTCACCTGAGAGTAGCACTTGCACTCAACGCTCTGGATTATTTGCTTGATATATTCCCATATCTGTCTGCTCCTATAGTTTTTCCTGTTTGCAGCTGCCCCAAGTATTAAAAAAGTTATTTCCCTTAACATGTTTGGTATCATCCTGTCCCTTCGCCCTGTCAATGTTTTCCACATGTTTCTTTAGTCGCCGATTCTACAAATAACCTGCTCAGTTCTTGTCAGTCAACTTAATTTTCTACATCTTTCTATACCACCGTATCTCAAACGCTTCGATTCTCTTTTGCTCCACTTTTCCTAAAGGACATGATTGTCTTCCAGATACACAAGCCGGCCGCGGTGGTCTCGCGGTTAAGGCGCTCAGTCCGGAACCGCGTGACTGCTACGGTCGCAGGTTCGAATCCTCCCTCGGGCATGGATGTGTGTGATGTCCTTAGGTTAGTTAAGTTTAAGTAGTTCTAAGTTCTAGGGGACTGATGACCAAAGATGTTAAGTCCTATAGTGTTCAGAGCCATTTGAACCTTTGAACCAAATACACAATGTTGTGGTCCATACGGACATTAGAAATTTCCTCGAAAATTAAGGGCAATGTTTGATACTGCCAGCCCTCTTTCGATCAAGAATGCTCTCTCTGCCTGAGTCAATCTTTTAGTCTTCTTCTTGCTCCGTCCGTAGTGGATTCATTTTGCTGCCAAGGTGGCAGCATTCCTTCACTTCATCTCCTTCGTGGTCATTACTTTCGATGTTAAGTTTATCTCTTATCTCGTATCTGTTGTTACTCCTCCTTAGTATGTCTTTCTTCGGTTTATTCTCAATCCACATTGTGTACTGATTACACGCTTTATTCCATTCAATAGGTGCTGCAAATCCATCCTCACTCTGACTGGGCATAGCAATGTCATCAGTGAATCTAATCAGCTATCACAGATACACTTTCATCCTGAAACTCTCTTTTGTTTCGAGAAGTGGGATTAAAACTCGGTGTGAAAGGATATCAATAATTAAGATTCGCAGGTGGTATTGCTATTTTCAGTGCAAGTGAGGAAAAATTGCAGGACCTGTTGAATATAATGAAGAGATACCGAACCCAATTCGGGAGAAAAGAAATTTAAGGCGCAAATTGACTAAAAGAAGGAATCCGTTAATAGGACACATCCTACGGCGTCAAGGAATCTTCAGTTTAGAAAAGTGTTGGAGCAAAAATTGTAGAGAGGAACCAAGGGTTTATTACAGTAAGCAGGTCAGAATGAACGTAGGGTGGAGTACATTGGCTGACAAGGGGACCCTATGGACTTTCTCTCACCGATTTGATTCATATTGACAGGATGTGCAGGACACGGCTAGGATTTCAACATGTGGCAACAGGAAGACGCAACAGGTTTCGAGAAAATCGAGTAAGAAAATGTTACGTGTGCTAAGATACTTTGTATGGTCGCTAGCATTCAAGAAGCCCGCAGTCTAGGGAGTTAGCCCTTAGTTTCAAAAGCGCGAGGTCCCTGGTTCGAATCTCCCTCCTGGCACTTTATTCTTTCATTCCACGTAGTTCTGACAACAGATTTATTATGACTGTGCCGATTCATTTATCATTTTCATAATCTTTCTCCTGATGCAGCTGATATTATGTATTATGGGTTTCTTCCCTTCCTTTTCCTCTCCCCTCCCCTCCCCCCCCCCCCCCAGCTTCAACTACATAATGCAGTACTTATAATTAACGCCGACTTCTTGCATTTGCACGGTTTTTGCAGTGTCTCTATTACGAAACAAACTTGATTTACATTCAGTCATCACACAATTTCGTGGCGTACCACACATATCTGTTGTTAGATGTGAATGAAAAAGACGATTACCGGTAGCGAGATTCGAGCCGCAGACCTCGTACTTACGGAACTTAGTGCTTAGTCATTCGGTTCAAATGGCTCTGAACACTATGGGACTCAACTGCTGTGGTCAGCAGTCCCCTAGAACTTAGAACTACTTAAACCTAACTAACCTAAGGACACCACACACATCCATGCTCGAGGCAGGATTCGAACCTGCTACCGTAGCAGTCGCACGGTTCCGGACTGCGCGCCTAGAACCGCGAGACCACCGCGGCCGGCTATTCGTTCGGCTGTGGAATCTTTGAATACTAGCGACCATACGAAGTATGTATCAACACCTAGAATGTTCAAACTCGATTTTCTCGAAAACGGTTGAGACTTGTGTCTTTGTCTTTACATCCACTGAAGTCTTAGTTGCTCCCTACACAGCCTGTCAGTATGAACTAAATTTGTGAGTGGATGTTCGCACGGTCCCCTAGTGAGGTGAAAAGAATCGCACAGGACGAGCAAGCTTGGAGAGCTGCATCAGACGTGTCCGATGACTACCGCGAGAACAACGCAGCCTGGCACACTGCATAAATCGGACTTTGGTCACGTGACGGTTCTCGCGATGACAGGACGCAGAGTCAGCTGGGGGCTGTCGCCATTCCGATGGCGCGGCACGCAACAGCGGTCGGGAATAAGCGGCGGCGGCGGCGGCGTGGGCGCTATTCTAGGAGCTGTGATGGCGCGCTCGGCCCGAGAAGTGGCTGCCTATTACGGAACGCAGCAGCCGGAGCCGCACCGGTTGAGCCCACCTGCCGTCCGCCAAACCACCCACGCACTGTCCTGTTTACGCAGTTCCCGTGTAACGGCCGTTTTCACCGAAGAGCACACATAGCTAAAACACTTCAAGCCAACAATACGGTGCGCCGCCTTTTTCTCTCAAGAACTTTCGCCATGGATGTACAGTATAGTGCGATACAGTCAGAGAGCAAGATTTGAATTTTTAATAAAGCAGTATTTTCTGCAGCAGATTGTAATGTTATTTATGTATAACGGACACAGTACGGAATTATGTTAGGAAGAATACATACGGTACATGGCTGTCACGGCCGTGCCTAAATTTGAAACAGTGGTTTTGCATAACTGCTGTGGTACTTCGTAGATATAGCGTTCAATTTCGGTCTTTAATGATTAGGTGGTCATGGGCTTGTTAATGTCAACAAGTATCTTCAGGTGTTAAGCCGCAAGATTCTGGTCGTCAAAACGGGGGGAATCTTCGCTGCGCACAGTCTGTTGGCAGCAATCGTTTAGTCAGAACGCGGTGATCAGTGCCTTATAAAATTTCCACTTAATAAACACGCTGACGAATCGAGGTTCCTGGGCTTATGGCCAGATTCTCCCGAACTGCCGTGATGTTTGTTTCTAAACGATCACTGCGAGGTCATGCCGCGTGTTTTACATCAACAACTGAACCGTTACTTCCGAATTTTTCGATTATTCTTTTTATAGCTGATGGAATTGAAACTTTGCTTCTAGCGAAAACTGGGCGCACTTTACGAATCGTAGCTATGAATTTTCCATCACTTCATAGTAACATTTAACAGTAACTATGTGTTTTTGTATGGTGTAACGCTGCGTGTTTACTAACTGCTATTGACCCTATCAACTTCTATTACGACACATCGAATCATAACAGGCAAAATGGCGCACAATTCACAAATTGTGCTCTTATTGCAACACACGCGTTATTCCTGTACTTTCTGAAGACACACGCTGATGGCAGCTCGCTGAAACGATACAAATGGGTGGCACTCGACCGCCACAGACAACTTTCCCTCTCTACCGTTCTAGCCTCACTTCAGTAGGAGACAGCACTGAGTTGAGTTTGTCATATGCCTTTGTGTAAGAAAACAGACATGGCACGCGAAGGTAACGACACACGAAACAAAACACAACCCAGAGAAGATAACGGAATGCTAGCGAACATTACATGGTGTGCTGGGGCTAAACCTGACAGCGAATCGAAATAAGTGAGTAGCTGTCCAAAATCGATACTGTCTCGCAAATTTTGTCGATCCTGCCATTCCCATCAACAACGGCGCCACATATCTCCCTGAAGAGGGCGATTAGCGCAGTGGATTTTCAATTTTTGAAACATTTTTGCATATTCAGAACGATACCACCCGCATGAATACCCAAGAAAATTTCGGAATAATCACATGCCGAGAAAGTCTAAAATCACACGCTGAAATTTTACACGTCGATGTTGAGGAAAACAATACTGTGAGGTATAAGATCAAGACTGTGTGACAGTATGAACCTTTTCGCGCAGGTAAATCTACTGTCGGCCCATCTTCAGCACAATGTATTAACAATTAACGCAATTTGCCTGCGTGACGGTTATGAAAACAGCTGATTGAATATCCTCAATCACACACTTCTCTACAATTAATCACAGTTCGCGACTGACCACATCATTGAACTAACAGGATAATTCTCAAAATACACTCTAAGACAAAAAGAAATGATCCACCACGAAGTAATTATCCGAATGGGACGGAACGGCAAAAGAGAAAAATATTATTACAACTTCAGAAAAATTGGTTCTTTTATTCAAGAGAAAGTGCTTCATTACTTGAGCAACTCAATAGCGCGTTGGTCAACGTCTAACCCTTATGCAAGCATTTATCGGGTTTGGCATTGATTGGTGGAGTTGTTGGATGTCCTCCTGGAGGATATCGTACCAAATTCAATTGATGCGTTAGATCATCAGAAATCCCGAGATGGTTGTAGGGCCCCTGCCCATTATGCTTCAAACTTCCTCAGTTGCGGTGAGATCTGGCAATCTTCCTGGCCAAGGCAGGGTTTGGCAAGCACGAAGACAAGCAGCAGAAACTCTCTCCGTGTGCGGGAGGTCTTTATCTTGCTCAAATGTAAGCGCTGGAGGCTTTCCATGAAGGGCAACGAAACGGAGCGTGGAGTATCTTCGACGTACCGCTGCGCTGTGAGGGTGCCGTGGATGACAGTCAAAGGGGTCCTGCTATGAAATGAAGCGGCACCATAGACCATCACTCCAGGGCGCCCACAGACACATTTTCGGTCTGAAATCTGATTGACTGGAGTAGAGCTGTCTTCAGTGATGAGTCCCACTTCGAACTGAGCCCCGATGACATGCTTTTCTTAATGTGTATGTTCGAAACATTACTTCCTCACTGTTTTGCAGGAAGTTAGTGTCCATAATGATCATGTCGGCAGAGCGACAAGCTGTTGCCGGCCACGGTAGCCGAGCGGTTCTAGGCGCTTCAGTCTGTAACCGCGCGACCGCTACGGTCGCAGGTTCGAACCCTGCCTCCGGCATGGATGTGTGTGATGTTCTCAGGTTAGTTACGTTTAAGTAGTTCTAAGTTCTAGGGGACTGATGACCTCAGATATTAAATCCCATAGTGCTCAGAGCCATTTGAACAAGCTGTTAATAGACGAATCGTAGATGCTAAAAGGTCCCCATAAAGATTTCTAGAATCGTCATCACCACTCGTATTTTGGCCACAGAACAGCGGTTGTCCACCAAAGTGAAGGCCGTCTTTCAAACAGCACTGATTAAGTTCGACTCGGAATTTTGCATTATTTCTGGTGACCAGGTTGTGAACAGTACGAAATAGCGCTTAGTGACCGCCACTTTGTACGTCACTCCCACTGTCGATCGCGGAAGACTTTGTCTGTGATTCCAATTGGCAACAACAGCAAACTGCTAGGGGCGAACGAAGTTAACAAAATCGGACTCGCATTAGGAAACGACGGGGTTCCAGCTTCCATCCGATATATGTTTCCTAATTTTTTCCGTATACCACAGCAACTGAATGTCAGGATGGTTTCTACAATAAGGCCACCTTCTTCATCCTTGTCCACATGCAGTAATCTCGCGTCTACCATGACCTTAATGTGAACGAGCCGTGACAAACAGATTTTTCTACTTCCTTTCTTTCCCTTTCCTTTCTAAAAAAATTCAAGTAAACGACGAGTGAGATGCGTATACACGCTAAAACTACAGTGTCATTTTTTTGCAAATCAACTGGGGCATCAAATTCACGAATGTTAGGGTATAAAGTGCAGTCGACAACGAGGATAGTTATGAAAGACCCCAGGCAAGGAGTGGGGAAGGAAAAGCCGTCTTCTTATCAAAGAAACCATACCATTATTTGTCCTAAGCGATTTAGGAAAAACGCGGTAAACCTAACTCATTCTCTTATCATTGAGCCACCGCCCTTGGTACCGAAGCCAGCCGAGCAGATCATGTGCCACAACAGAAACTAAATGTACTGAAATAAGACCATGTCCGTGTAGCTGTCCCGTAATACGAAAATAAAACAGAATTTTAATAAATGAGAACCCTCAATCCCTAGCCCTTCTCACTACGGGAATTAAGATAATTACCAAATGTTTAAGAAATAAAATCTATGGAGCAGGCAGAATAAACAAGCGCTGCTTCTGGCGTTGCCTACACGAGTGTTGCTCCTGAAAAGAGGCACAGCCAGAATCGCGGCAGACGATAATTAAGGAAACTCCAACGAAATTCTGCTGCATCTTAAAGAAACTTGATCCGATAGTGATAGTGACAAGACAAGACAAGGGAGACGCCACGGAGTGTACTCTCGTACAGAGGGTCGCTCCTCCTGCAGTACAGCCGCAAATGAGAGAAGAATAGGAGCCAATTGTGTTGTTGCCAACTAGGCTCTACCCTTCACCGTGCACTAAATAGAGACCACCGGGACAGGTTTATTTTCTTTTGACACGATTTAGAGGGTGCTCGCACGGACTGGAAAAGATGTGGGCGACGAATTGGCCGCTGTCTTTCGTGAAAAACTGTTGTCGCTACATTCGTCTCTGGTAGTTTAAGAATAGTACTGAAAAAAATACACGCCCACTACCAGCAATTGAGCTAACAACTGTGGTCGGTCGATGTAACCCACTAACGAAAGAGTGTAAGCGTAATGAAGTTATCAGTGGGCTTCCACCAATGGGACACCAGTTGCAGCGTAGGGCCCATCTCGTCTTTCTTTAGCATGCACAGACGGATTTCGTTCCGATACGTTCTCATGATTATGCGAATATCTTCAACATTCCCCATAAATTATATACTCGCGCAACCTACTAATCAAGCACGAATAATTCACCCATTGATGTACAGAAACACAAGGACAGCACGCTTGCATTTAACACATTTCTACTGGCAAAAATACTCTAGCGGTTTAAAATGCACCAATCTCAGGACGAAACTTACAACAGGATATATATGAGTATTTCGCTACATGCCAGCCGTTTAGAATGTAGTATACCCATCGTTTCTGGAAAAGCATACAAATTTTAAATATATAAGTTGCAATACTCCTCTGAAAATTTTAACATGTGAAGCTTCGAACGTCCGGAATGCCAATTTAAGCATGTATGGGGTCGGAAATTATCTGTCACCTTTCCAAACCGTTGTCGCTATTATGCAACGCAAATAATCTGTATTAATATGACATCTGCAAGAACAATGTAACGAGTTTTCACTGTTTCAGGTTATTAGTACCCTTCAGTGTGTACATCACAAGTCAATTAAGCGCTAATTGACTCTATACTAGATTGGAAATGAGTCCCATGATAAGCCAGTGAGAGTGGAAGAAAATGTGTGAATTCAACAGGTTCTCTGCCGTTTCCCTCGTCCAATATCTTACGTAATATCAGATATGTATCCTTATGCTGTGGATGATCCTGGGGTGTGCAGGGCACTGTTGTGTTTGAGTTGTTATGGATGAACATCGAACTTGGAAAACAAATGCAATGGTATAACCTTTGGTGTAACCCAAGGGAGTGCTTAGGGCCATTGCTGTTTGTAATATACACAGTTATTTGTAGATGCTTCCTGGGTTTCAGAAGATGACTGTGCGAAAACTACAATATACATTGAGAACAGGAACATCAGTGGATGCAGCATCCCTCCAAGTGCTCAATACACATTACAGGTGCTCAATACAGGCCCCATTAGGGACATGCCAGACGTCAGGATGTGCGTACAGTTCACTGAAGTCGCCGCTGCTGCCGACGCCGCTGAAACGACAGCAGATCTCTTTGCAAATCATGCAGGCATCTTGAAACGTCAACATGGAAAAATAAATGCCTATAAAAGCAAATGTTTCCAGATTATTCACAATTACTTACCTTCATTATCAACAGTTGCAGTATTACACTACGTCCATTAGGTAAAAGAATTTGTTACTCAAGTTAATAACAGCAAGAACACAAAAACAAAAACACGGCAGTGAGATGGACAACCCCAGTCGACAAGCAGTTAGAAGTAACTTCGCGCTTTTTGGCTACAGGCAGATCATTCGAGTGTGTGAATGTCCATACACGCTATTAGCAAGCATTTTTTAAATATTTGTCCAAAAATACTTTTGATGACTGATCGCAGAGGTACGTGTTGTTTCTGTAACATTAAATATATTAAACCATCATTTCGTTGATCATTTTGAAAAGTTTAAAAGTCTAAATGGTTTGAATTTAGCGTTCATCGGCTGTGTAACATGTACTGGTAACATTGAGAATAATTTGTTCGACATGAATACTGTTCGTCAATATTTCTAGTACTGACAATAAGAGAACTCTCTCCCTCAGACGCTCATTACTGACAATAATATTCAGCACGTGAGGGGCCCTTAACTCGCTCACTTGCCCACGAATTTCTTCCGCGGGCTGGACTGAAACTAATCGCAGGCCGCGCTGGTTGCGCACACATGGTCTTTAGGTAGGTTACGCTGTAGCGAAATGCAGGAAGACCCGCAGAGGATCGATGCTCGCTTCCGGGTCTGGTGGTTGGACCTGAACGTAAATAGATGTAACTTACTGCTCATAAACAGACGGTAAAATCTAGTACTGTTCGATGACACTACAGGCGGCAAATGTACGGAAACAGAGATTTCCGTAAAATACATGCGAGTAACAATGTAAAGTTACCTCAAGTGCAATTACCAAATAAAACAAACTTTTGGAACATCAAATGCTACGCTAACATTTACTGAAAGAATCTTAACAAAAATATGATTCGCCCACGAAAGAAATGGTTACGAATCACTGGTTCAACAGGTTGTTGAATAGTGTTCAACAGTATGGAGCCGCGCGGGGTAGCCGTCTTGTTACGGTCCGCGCGGCTTCGCCCGTCGGAGGTTCGAGTCCTCCCCCGGGCATGGGTGTGTGTATTGACCTTAGCGTAAGCTAAAGTTAGATCAAGTAGTGCGCAAGCTTAGGCACCGTGACCTCAGCAGTTTGGTCCCATAAGACCTTACCACAAATTTCCAATTTCCAACAGTCCGGGACCTTGCCAGAATGTAATATTACAAGCTTTAGGGAAGACCTAACAACGAGCGGCAAGTTTCGTCACGAGTTCATCTCATAAGCAAGATAACGCGATAGCGTTACAGAGAAACTCAACAAATTCCGTTTTGAGACGCTAACAAGACAGGCGTTGTGCACCACGGAGAAATTTGCTATAACAATTTCCTACTACATGCCTCTCACGAAATCATCTCGATGAGAGATTAGGGGAAATTCGAGCTCGTACAGAGAATTGCTGACTGACGTTCCTTCAACACACTATTCGTGAATACATAAAATAGGGGAGAAGGGTCCGGACTTTCATGTTCCCATCCCATCTATGTACCACCATCGGGAATTTCACAAGCCGTCACTCCATGAGTCTGGAGAGAAGTTTGGAATATAAACCGTAAAACTGGGGGAAATTCAGGTGATCAGGATCATAGCACTAACCTCTCCTCCCCTTGCCAGACAAATATTCGCAATGAAAATATCTGCGATTATGAAGATTCGAACCACCTACCTTCGGGTTCAATGTAGCCGCACTAGCGCACGTTAGGGCTCGCAGTTCTGGAGATGAGTAGTGTCGGAAGTACGGGAAGGGGGGGGGGGGGCGGGAGGAGGAGGAGGAGGAGGAGGAGGAGGAGGAGGAGGAGGAGGAGGAGGGAGGGAGGGAGAGGCAGGGGGAAGCCTTATTTCCTGTTCTAGCAGGACATTTCGACGCAGAACTGTTGCTGCCTGTAATTTGGTTCGAAACATACCAGGATATCTTAGGTCAGAAGGTGCGATACGCTTCACTATCGCTTTCTCCACGGCATACCTTGGTGCCAATCGTTTCAGAAGCTGGTAATTATGGAATTACTTCGGCTTATGAATATTCTGACACTAATGTACATCAGTAAATAAACTGATAGAGCCATTCATCGACCTCACGTTACCAAATAATGATGCAACATGTCACCGGGCCACAACTGTTGAGATTGGTTTGAAGAACACTGTGAATAATTCGAGCGTATGACTCGGCCACCCAAATCGCCCGACATGGTTAAAATGGCTCTGAGCACTATGGGACTGAAATTCTGAGGTCATCAGTCCCGTAGAACTTACTACTTAAACCTAACTAACGGAAGGGCATCACACACATCCATGCCCGAGGAACGATTCGAACCTGCGACCGTAGTGGCCTCGCGGTTCCAGACTGTAGTGCGTAGAACCGCTCTGCCACTGCGACCGACCGACAGACACGAATTCCATCGGACGTTTATGGGACATAATCGAGAGGTCAGCTCGTGCACAAAAGCCTGCACCGGCAACTCTTTCGCAGTTATAGGTGGCTATAGAGCCAGCGGGGCTCAATATTTCTGCAGGGGACTTTCAACGATTTGTTCAGTCCATGCCACGTCGAGTTCGTGTACTAAGCCCGCCAAAAAGAAGTCAGATACGATATTACAAGGTATCCCATTACTTCTGTGTAGGTACGATGAATGAATGACTAAAGGTTATAGCCGGCCGGAGTGGCCGAGCGGTCCTAGGCGCTTCAGTCTGGAACCACGCGACCCCTACGGTCGCAGGTGCGAATCCTGCCTCGGGCATGGATGTGTGTGATGTCCTTAGGCTAGTTAGGTTTAAGTAGTTCTAAGTTCTAGGGGACTGATGACCATAGAAGTTAAGTCCCATAGTGCTCAGAGCCATCTGAACTATTTTGAACTAAAGGTTATAACAATTTTTTGATTTAGGTCTATTCTGTTCAGAACTTTAATATTATTATGCATTTGTGTCAATTTTCTCCAGACGTGGTTACTTAGTAATAATGTGTACTTAATTTCGATTAAGGCTTACATCCACTCAACTATGCTATTAAAACTTTTTTTGTAACAGATTCTATTACACGATACATTTTGATATCACACATAACCCTCCAAAAATTTACATCCAATGTGGTTACGAAATAACTCCCTAATAAAGTAACTTGTTTTTCGTTTCCCAACTCGAAAAGTGAGTTCTAGGGGAGAAATTTTATCGAATGAAAGGACGTCGCATTCTTTGTTCAGTGTCAAGGCTAATTCGTCCTGTGCCAAGGGCAGTGGCCAAACCGTGAAGCCTCCCGCGAAATGCGCGGTAAATAAGGAGGCTGCATTCCCGGAGAGGGCAAAAAGAAAACAGCGTTGTTTGGGAGGTGCCAGGTGGGCCGTCGTATTTCGGGAGCCTCGCGGCGCGCGTTCGCGGCCGCGTCGCAAGGTCCCAGCCGCGCGCCCCGCGCCACCGGGCCGCACCTCCAGGCCAGCCAGCGCTCTACCTCTACCCCTGCCTGCACGCGCTGCCGCTGAATCACCTCCGCTATTTATCGCCTCCGCCGCTCATCCACCTGCCGGAGACGCCTTACTTGTACACCGCGCACCTGCTGCCAGCACCTCTGTCTAATTCCCGATCGATCCCCCTTAAAGCTCATTTACTCCGTGCAAAGCTGCCCTCGGCAAAGTTGTGCCCCTTTCTGTTCCCTCGACTCCCTGAAACTACATTTCTGGAATTTTCCTATACAGATTTTTAAAAAAGTTCTTTCATCCTCAAAGCTATTTCGATGTTTGCGTAAGCGTGTCTTAGCTCATAATTTTGAAAAAATCCTTCAAAATATGTAAATGGGAAGCTGTGTCAACGCTCTTCATCAGCTCTTTCACCAGAAATTTGGAATCAGTTACTTCGTTAATTATATCCGCTGTATCAACTTGCTGTCTTGACCCCAAAATCAGCTGCACATTTTTCAAGGTACGAGAGCGAGCTTTTATTCAAGGCGTTTCCAGACAGGAAATGGTGTGATTATTTGAGTTCTCTTTTCCATTTCATTTGTTATCCTATCAGATGGGCAACGGCGTTGCCGCAGTGGATACACCGGTTCCCGTCAGATCACCAAGGTTAATTGCTGTTGGGCTTTGCCGGCACTCGGATGGGTGACCATCCAGGCTGTCATTCACTGTTACCATTTTTCGGGGTGCGCTCAGACTCGTGATGCTAACTGAGGAGCTACTCGACCGATTAGTAGCGGCTTCGGTCAAGAATACCATCGTAACGATCGGGAGAGCGGTGTGCTGACCAGACGCCCCTCCTAACCGCATCTTCATCTGAGGGTGACACGGCGGTCGGATGGTCCCGATGAGCCACTTGTGGCCTGAAGACTGAGTGTTTTTTTTTATGCTATCAGATATGTTGAAACGCTCTAGCTCTAACAGTTTCTCCTTCTCGTGCACAGATGCGCACGACTACGAACGTTTACGCAGCGACCTCGCTGCTGGCACATCGCCGGCCCGGTTCGACATTGCAGTAACAAATCCACCAATTATCCGCGCATTTAACGCTTTCCACCTGGCCGAGGTTCGCTCTGATAGATGCACTTGAACCATACGTCCATTTGGGTATGGCTGGCAGGCAAAGGGTTACAGACTGTCCAAAGAACGAACGAGGTGGCGCAGTAGTTAGCACACTGGACTCGTATTCTGGAGGACAACGGTTCAAACCAGCCTCCGACCATCCTCATTTAGGTTTTCTGTCATTTCCCTAAATAGCTTCAGGCAAACGCAAGGATGGTTCATCGCTCTTTGGTCCCCTCCCTCAATCAACCAACCAACTGTGCAGTGAAGTTTGATACAAGAAATATAAGTCTTAAGCACAAAGGGTGAGTTTGCTATGCTGGGACAAAATGCAGAAAACGGTCCCTGACAGGATAAGAACGAAAAAGTTGATAAAGACACATGGCCGAAAATGGGGTACACACAGTTAAAGGGTTCACACAAGATCATTGACAGTGAGCCTGATATCAGCACCAGCAAGGTGCACGGGACAAGCCAGACGTGCGTGAGGAGCATTCTCCACGACATCTGTCACTACCCGTATCACTTACAAGCCTAGAGACCTTGTTACCTACAGACTTGCCTCCGCAGCAACAGTTCAGTCCCTGGTTCGTCGCATAGGATACCACGGTGATGGGATTTCTGTCATCCATATTACGCACAGATAAGGTTATCTTTGGGAGGGGCGATATCGTCAATCTTCACAATGTCCATCTACATTTACACACATACTCTGCAAGCCACCGCATAACGTCTGGTGCAAGGCACTCTGTACCACTACTAGTTATTTCCTTTCCTGTTCCACCCTTAAGCAGAGCAAGGGGAAAATGCCTCCGTACGAGCCCTAATCTCTCTATCTTATCTTCACGGCGCTTATGTGAAATTTACGTTGGCGGCAGGACAAATGTTCTCCAGACAGCCTCAAAAGCCGGTTCTCTAAATGTTTCTCTTAGTGCTCGTCGAAAAGAACTTCGCCTTTCCTCCAGTCATTCCCTTTCGCGTTTCCGGAATACTTGCGTGTCTTATGGGTTTGTTTTTCCTATTCATCACCATTAACTTACAATTTTCTACATTTAGAGCTACCTGCCATTCACCACACCAACTACAAATTTTGGCCAAGTCCTCTTGTACCCTCCTACAGTCACTGAAAGACGACACCTTCCCGTACACCACAGCATCATCAGCAAAGACCCACATGTTGCTGTTCACGCTGTCGGACAAATCATTTATCTGTATACAAAACAACAGCGGCCCTGTCACATTTCCCTTGGGCACTGCTGACAATACCATTGACTCTGATGAACACTCGACGTCGAGAACAATATACTGGATTTTGTTACGCCTGGTGCTTCGAGCTAATCGCATACCAGGGAACCTATTCCGTATGCTTGTACCTTCGTTAACAGTCGATAGTGTGGCTCTGTATCAAATGCTTTACGGAAATCTAGGAATGTGGAATCCCCCTGTTGCTCTTCATCCATAGCTCACAGGATATCAAGCGAGAAAAAGGGAAGCTGAGTTTCTAATGAGCGATGTTTTCTAAAGCCTCACTGTTTTGTGGACAAAGCTTTTTCGTCTCTAGAACAGAGAATATGTCCAAAGATTCTGCAGCAAACCGATGTTAAAGATATTGGTCTCCAATTTTTCGGATCCGTTCTTTTGCCCTTCTTGGCGGCAGCGAACCATCAGTACCGGTTCTTCAGTCTCAATGTGTGGGCGAAAATTACTGGTGACCGCCTCGTGTGACCAGTCACCCTTCCACAACGCCGCATATCCGAGGCATACCTACACTTCCTGGAGGTCACACTGCCTCCCCTGCTGGGACACGTCCTTCGGTGATACGAAGTATAGTGTGGCTACTACATGGTAGTGTTCGAGCATGCTGCGCTCTTGAGTGAGGAGTTAAGACACTAGTGCAGACACAACATTCCCAATTCTGTTGTGTTCTCATCTGTGCTTTCAATCATGGAAGCCTACGGTGTCAGAATTTTATCTCCACCTTCAAGTGGATGTACCTCCCTTGGAACGCATTTCCGACCATATATTCATACGAACTTTTTGTCTCCTTATCCTCTAGCGGATCGTTTCTTGCAGCCTGTTCCTATTCATAAAAATTACCGCGTATAGCAGAGTGATTAACAAAGAAACTGGAGATTTCCTATGCTTTAGCGTGTGTCAGACTTTCATTCGTGCTGGAACAACAACAGAGTACCTAATACATAAGTAAAGCCTACTTCCCGTGGCCTCACGACATCATATGTTTGAGTACGGCAGCCGATGACCAATGGCAGACCATACGTTCGTTTGCACGAACGCTCAACTTCGATGAACAGAGTTTTGTGACTAAGGCACAATGATTCCCGTAACATTGTCTTTCAGCCACAGAAGGCACAGTCTTTATTTACTTCTTATTTACACAACAGACCGGACCAACTGAAACTTGGGAATATCAAAAGCACCAGCTGGATGCTAAGTAAATCTTTTCTGCTTGCTTCCTCCACTGTTTTGTCTTTTGAGAAGTCGGCAGAATTCGGTGAAACTTAGAAGCTCTCCGTCAAATAGCATATTTGCTACAGTACTTTGAGATCCTACAATATGGTAGCAAAGAAGCACCAAGAACTCTACTGTTGAAAATGAGCGAGCTGTGTAGGCGGGAGCTGTCTGAACCGAGTGTATGTTGGTGCGGACGTCTGTTCGGTAGTATTCTTTTTTATGATCCTACTTCGGCGAAATGATACTGTTCAAATGACGATGAAATGGCGTGCATTTGCTTACAGTCGCGGGCCAATGGATAGCGTTTTTCTCTTACGCAGAAGACAAAAGCAGGAGGATTATGAGAGCTCACGTACCTCTCCCGGTTTGTCGGTTAGTTTCTCAGCCGCTTTTTTCTTTCTTTCTTTCCTTCTTCCTTTGGATTTTTTGGGCGAGTTTTTGGGCCTCTCTGTCCATATACCCATAACAAGGGACTATCTCACCAGCTCCTCGGTAAGGTCTTGACTTCATGTCAGACACAGTAGCGTATCCTCAAAGTAATCTCCGTTTTCAAGTAGCGAAGTAGCTTAGAGCTATTACAACGAGAAAGCCACGTTGATTCCAGGTTGCGTACAGATCGATAGTTGCATGCAACTGAACACCCCCCCCCCCCCCATGTGATTAATTTGTAGCTCTGCTACTCCGTTATTAAACGTGATGAAGGAAGCAACATTGCATTTTATAACGCCCCGTCGACGGCGATGTCTCCTGTCGGAGCGCTTGCTCGGATAAGATAATGATGCGATTCTACTCTTTTCAAAGGAACCACCCGCCATTCGCCTTGATCGGTTTAGGAGCACCACATAGAGTGTAAATCTGGATGATGGAACAGGGATTCGAACCGCGCTCCACCCGAATGCGAGTGCAGCGTCGTAGCCATTGCGCCACCGCGGTAGGTCAAACGGAAGAGACAAGGGGCGACCCCTCTTGCCAAGGTGAGCTGGCAGAGAACATGCGAAACAGCATAAACAGCTGAGCTACAAATGATAATTTATGCAGCGAATATAAACGACGTAGGGCGTTCAGTGGCGCAAAGTAATTATCTTGATCTGAGACCACATTAAATGGAGCCTTGACAATTCCGAGAACACTGCCTTGTGCAACAAGTGTTTTGCCCGCCAGTTAAGAATATAAATCAGAAGCCGTGGCAAGCCGAAGTTACCAGGATGACGACTCAGAGCCCGGCTGCTGATAATGACGAGGCGTAACTTTCACAGCCGATGGTGAGATGCTCGACAGAATTCGTGTAAAGCGTCGAATGTACGTCACTAGGATGGTCGGCGTCAAAGCGTAGTTGAAACCATGTGAAATCGGCCTGTCAAATTCGTTTTTCATTATAAGCGTGCCACTCAGCATTCAATAACATACAAACAACTGGGAACTAAATAAGAACACCGTACTGCAATAGTGCGAACTGAAAGAAGCCTTATTCGCACGTTAAACATATTGTCTTGGAAAACTGTTCCCGTGTGTTGTACAGCCTCTCCTACCTGTAACAAAGAGACATATATCGGATGCCCACGCGGGAGACGGTGTCTCAACCACGATTGCGACTTTGCTTCATCAAACGATATGGCTGACATTGCCACTTTCGAATCCCAAATCTCCCAGAAAAAAGTAATTGTTGTATGTGACCGAGGGTTTCCTTTATTAGTGACGATGGAAGTCGGCAAAGTACTACTGTGCACAGAAACTAGTAATATAGAACCACAGCCACAATATTCTACGCTTAAAAAACATGCATGTCCAAATTTAGATTAGTATGTGTATATGTTCTTTCCCTCACCGAACAGTTCAACTCTTCCCCCTTTTCCCACCCCAAAAGTCTATAAGAATCTCGAGTTTTACAAAATTCGTGGCAAGTCTAGGTTATCCAGGATTTCCTGCGAGCTCACTATAAGGTCAAAGAATGACTGTAATAGTGCAGACTGAACCAGATGACGTCCCATCACGCGCATTAAGCCGCCCTCACAAAGGTCGTAAAAGCTTTCGTTGAAAAGGAGCTGTCCAGTTTTGTGACGTCCCAACGCGCAATTTCACGTTCCACAAAACTGAAAGACTAAATAAGACATGTCAGATGTTTTTGTTGTTGGAGAGGAGCGTCGCCAACAAGATGCAAAATTCCTTCGTACATCACAAGCGGAACATGCGAGCACCGTACTAGATTACATCGCTTCCGGCTGAAGCCCATATTTACTGCATTTTACATTATAGCTTACGTCCTATACATAGCTCAAGGATACGCACATATAGAGATAGCGGTAGTACTGCAAACACAAGGTATAAAAGGGCAGTGCATTGGCGAAGCTGTCATATGTACTTAGGTGATTCATGTGAAAAGGTTTCCGATATGATTATGCTGGACGATGGGAATTAACAGACTTTAAACGCGGAATGATAGTTGGAGATAGGCGCGTGGGACATTTCAGTACGGAACTCGTTAGGGAATTCAGTATTTCAAGGTTTATAGTGTCAAGAGTGTGCTGAGAATATCATATTTCAGGCATTATCTCTCAACACAGACAATGCAGTCCCCGACGTCCTTCACTTAACGACCGACAGCAGCGTCGCTTGTGTAAAGCTGTCAGTGCCAACAGGCGAGCTACACTGCATGAAATACCCGCAGAAATCTATGTGGGACGTAAGACAAACGTATCCGTTAGGATAGTGTGGCGATATTTGGCGTTAAAGGGTTATGGCAACAGAAGACCGACGCGAGTGCCATTACTAATAACAAGACATCGCCTGCAGTGCCTCTCCAACGCTCGCGACCCTATCTGCTGGACCTTAGACAACTTGGAAATCGTGGCCTGGTCAGATGAGTCTCCGTTTCAGTTGATAAGAACCGATGGTAGGGTTCGAGTGTGCCGCACACTCCACAAAGCCATGCAAACAGGATGTCAACACGGCGCTCTACAAGCTGGTGGTGGCTCCACAACGGTTACATGGAATGAACTGGGTCCCTGGTGCAACTGAACCGATCATTGACTGGAAATGGTTATACTCGGACACTTGGAGACCATTTGCAGCCGTTCATCGGCTTCATGTTCCCAAACAACTGCGGAATGTTTATAGATGACAACTCACCATGTCACCGGGCCACAACTGCTTGCGACTGGTTTGAGGAACACTCTCGACAGGTAGAGCGAAAGATTTGGCCACCTAGATCGCCCGACGTGAATCTCATCGAACATTTATGGGACATAATCGAGAGGTCAGTACATGCACGAAACTCTGCACCGGCAACAATTTCGCAATTATGGACGGCTGTACAGGCAGCATGGATCACTATTTCTGCAGGGGACTTCCAACGACTTGCTGAGTCCGTGCCACGTCGAGTTGCTATACTAAGCCGGGCAAAAGAAGGTCTGACACGATATTACGAGGCATCCCTCCACTTTGGTGACCCCAGTGTATGCTGTTTCATGGCAAAATGTCACTGAGGATCTCTCAAATAAACGTCGTTTTTGATACGATTTGTTACAATAAAATGACGTGAAACATAATATTGGTGGTTTAACAATTTTGGTTTTGGTAGTTTTCGTGTTATAACTTGCGTGTTACGAAACTATGCCGTTTCAAGACAACGGCGCATACAAGGTATATCCAAAACGCGTCATTTTTGATACGGTTTGATATAATTAAATGTCAATCAGTAGCATATCTGGAGCGATAGCCTTCAGGATATCGTTAGATGCAAGAGGTAGAAATGTGTTGATATGGCTCCTGACACCTTCAAATTTTTTTATTGACCTTGGCGTTTTCTAAACGATGCTGGACTTCCTTATCAATTTCATAAAAGTACGTTGTGTAATATTCGCGCTTTCATTCCGGAATGAGTTTGTTTGTTCGATTTGTGAACGTAGCAGGCAACACGGCCTTTTACTGCATGATTCTATCGCTATTGAGTATTTATTTATTCATTCATTCATGAAAAACATGAGACAGGATGTTTATTTCAACATCCTCGGTGATCAGGGGTTGTCCTTTCTTATACATCTCCAGGACGAGAATTCTGTCGACGCTTTCGTCTTCCAGAGTTCTCAAGCCTGCGAGCTTGCAATTCTAGTTTAAGGAACACTCCGGGAGTCTGTCCCATCTCAACTGCTCATCAAATGTCTGCAACTATTTGGAACAGCGGGAGAAACGCATTAACGAACATCCCGGAAATCAGGTACCTCTACGGAATATCTAATAATCGACGAATGGTGGTGCAAAGTTCCCATGGGGCAAAACTGCTGAGGTCCCTAGGTTTACACACTACTTAACTTAAGCTAACTTACGCTAAGGACAACACACAAACACACACACCCATGCCCGGGGAGTATTCAAACCTCCGACTGGGAGCCGCGCTACGAAGAGTCGCAATCGACGAATGGCTTCATTTGGATTCGCTTACCTGATCAAATTTGTGGACACTATTTCACCGAACTGCGCCGATTGTGAAGGCTAGAGGCGGCGTTATAGTGTTGTAGCGCGATGTTTCCTGACTATGACCAACGTTTTGTCCATTGTGCTCATTTTCAGTCTGCGTCCTTTGTATGTAGTTAGGTCACTGATCGAGTGGCACCACATGCCTACGCATGGGTCACGCAATTCCCGTAAATAACGGCCCGGCGGTTTTGTGAAGGCGGAGCTGGCGCTCGATATGTTCCCAGATGTGTCCCTTCGGGTTGTTGTCAGGCGAATATGGGGTCCCAGATACTATGGTGAGTTCGCTGTCATGTTCTCCTAACCACTGTGACAAGATTGCGGCCTTCTGACACCGACAGTTATCTTGCTGGAAGATGCTATAAAACTGCCCCACCTGCTTGTGTCTGGCGCTTTGCATGTTTCGATCAGCCGTTTGCCTGGATGACGTCGTTTCCAGAGACGATCATCGATCTGTTATAACAAGAAAATTGATTTACCTGACCACGTGACACATTTACATTGATTCATAGTTCAACCTCGATTATTCTGTGCACACTGCAAACGTAATTGACCATGCTGGATCAACACAGGAACGCGTAGCGGTCGCCTGCTACGGAGATCTACGGTAAACAATGTTCTCTGCGCTGTATTCCCGGAAACACTATTGTCTGCACAACCGCTGTACTGTGATAGCCGCCTACCCTACTTTACAGAGCGGGGCGCGCGATAAGACGCGTACACACTAGACCAACGAACGACAGCCAACCGCTTTGTTTGCTGACATTGGTTTAGTGCAGGCGGGGGACAATTCAAAGTCAACGAAGCGGCTGGCCCTGGCTGCGGTTCGGTCTGCTGACGGTAACATCAAAGCGTTGGCAGTTGGTGGCGTTGGACCTCTATCTTGTGTTGACGTCGGGTCGAATGTTTGTTGGTTCAATAGCGATTTGTTCTGTCTCAAGAACGGGTGTATATTTAAGTTTTTCAGGACAGCCACAAGTCGCACTTGCTATGTTTTATTGGCCTGTTTCGCTCTTTAATGTAACGACAGCATAATCAGAAACTCTGGAATTTACAGCTTAAAGTATAGTAGTTGGCTGTTAAATTAAAAAGCGAAACCAGTCAATGAAACATACTGAGTGTCATTTGTGGCTGCCCGGAAATACTTAACAGTCGGCCGGCCGGGGTGGCCGAGCGGTTCTAGGCGCTACAGTCTGGAACCGCGCGACCGCTACGGTCGCAGGTTCGAATCCTGCCTCGGGCAGGGATGTATGTGATGTCCTTAGATTAGTTAGGTTTAAGTAGTTCTAAGTTCTAGGGGACTAATGACCTCAGAAGCTAAGTCCCATAGTGCTCAGACCCATTTTTGATGACATCGTAGTCAGGAAAGACATCAAGCATGAAGGGATGCAGGTGGTTTGCAGCTGCCAGCTTGTCTTTGATTACTACCACAGGTCCCATGCAAGCGCAGGTCCCACAGCATAATACTGCTCTCGCCAGCTTGCGTCCGTGGCGCGTTGCATGTTTCGAGCCGCCGTTCAGCTCGATGACGGCGTTTGTGGAGACGAACATCGACCTAGTGTAGCAAAAGTGTCGGCTCTTCGCGTGAATCACACGTTTCCACTGATCAACGGCCGAATCCCGATAGTCCTGTGCCCACTGTGATCGTAACTGACGACGGCGTTGGATCAACATGTGAAAATGTAAGGGTGGTCTACTGCGGAGCTCCAACGGTGTCTTCCGTAACACTTGTGCGTGCACTAGCATTGTGCTGTTTCTGCACAATGCCAAGGGTCACCACCTATCCTATGTCCATTGCAGAGCAGATAAGCCTCCGAATTCCACGTTCTGTGAAAAGTCGTGGACGACCAACCATTTAGCGCCTAGTGGTAGTTTCATTGTCCTCCTACCTCTTTCTGTAGACGCTCACGGCAGTAGCACGTGAACATTTGACCACCTTCGCCGTTTTCGAGATACTCGTTCAGAGGCTCTTGTTGTTGTTGTTGTGGTCTTCAGTCCTGAGACTGGTTTGATGCAGCTCTCCATGCTACTCTATCCTGTGCAAGCTTCTTCATCTCCCAGTACCTACTGCAACCTACATCCTTCTGAATCTGCTTAGTGTATTCATCTCTTGGTGTCCCTCTACGATTTTTACCCTCCACGCTGCCCTCCGATGCTAAATTGATGATTCCTTGATGCCTCGGAACATGTCCTACCAACCGATCACTTGTTCAAGTCAAGTTGTGCCACAAACTCCTCTTCTCCCTAATTCTATTCAATGCCTCCTCATTAGTTATGTGATCTACCCATCTAACTACAGCTTTCTTCTGTAGCACCACATTTCGAAAGCTTCTATTCTCTTCTTGTCCAAACTATTTATCGTCCATGTTTCACTTCCATTCATGTCTACACTCCATACGAATACTTTCAGAAGCGACTTCCTGGTATTTAAAGGCTCTGTGTAATGATAATATGCCCTTTGTCAAAGTCACGTATCTCAATAGATTTCCCCTTTTCAGCCCATATCTTCGTTAGGGTGATCCCCGTCCGTGTCTGCTCCGCTTACATACTTTTGGTACCGCGTCACGTGCCCGCAACGAGGCCAGGCGGCATCCGTTGTCTCGGTAGGCAGTGGTCATTAATACTTTGGTTTATCAGTCTGCTTTCCTTATTGCATGACCTGCCTCCAGCGCCATCAGGCAATAAAGTCGGTACGGATGGGATGCTGAGTACCTGTCCCGTATGCTTATGTGCTCGTATGTCGACGGGGGCAGTTGGGTAGCTGGAGCCGCGCTGCTACAAAGAGAGGTGACGTTTACCTGGCCGCCTCCTTCAGCTTTGCGGTACAGCGGTCTATCGACTATGCAGCAGAGCAGGCGGATGTCAAAGGCAAAAGGAAGAGAGAGGGCCGCGCTGGGCCGGGCCGGGCCGGGCGGAGGAAGACTGCGGCGCAGATCAATACGGCGGCCCGGCGCCACAGCCAGCCAGCCAGCCTCCGGCGCCACGACGCAGGCGCGCGCCGCCACGCCGCCCGCGTGAATGCGATGCACCGCACCACCAGCGACGCGTGCACAATGGGCCAGCGATCGCGCGCTCCGAGCAGCACGCGCAAACAATAGCCGCTGCGCAGGTGCGAGCGCGCGCGGGGACTCTGAATAACCGCAAGCCGCACATCACAGGTAGCGATGCGCCAGCGAACTCTCGCTAGCTCGGCTCACTGATCGCCAGGTCAGACGAAGAGTATCGCCAGAACAAGCCGTGAGGGCGCACACAAGACGCGACGCTAATATCGCGTAACGCCGCCTCTTCCTTGATAACGACCTCAATTCGGCGATTAGAAAAATCCACTGTTGCGTAAAGTCCTTGCCCTTTTACTCCCGTACTGAGTGTTGTCTGCTTGGAGTGGTCAGTTTCGTTTGCACTTCAGTGCAAAAATTGCCGATGTTGTGACAGCTGACTGCTGGGCAGTTTGGCCTCTGAATGGTGAGAGTGAGGTTATGAGGGATCATTCTTTTTACGGAAAAATGGAGATACAGTAACAAAATTTAGGAACAAGCAATGGCAATCGAATTTATTCATGACAAAAGCGGAATACATAGTGCAAATCGTTGTCAAAGGTCGTATGGTAAATTGGTCACACTCCCGAGAACTGCAAGAACAGGAGAAGTGTCATCTAAATACAGGATGTTTATAAATGAATACCGGGGTTTTAACGCTTTATAATACACTCCTGGAAATGGAAAAAAGAACGCATTGACACCGGTGTGTCAGACCCACCATACTTGCTCCGGACACTGCGAGAGGGCTGTACAAGCAATGATCACACGCACGGCACAGCGGACACACCAGGAACCGCGGTGTTGGCCATCGAATGGCGCTAGCTGCGCAGCATTTGTGCACCGCCGCCATCAGTGTCAGCCAGTTTGCCGTGGCCTACGGAGCTCCATCGCAGTCTTTAACACTGGTAGCATGCCGCGACAGCGTGGACGTGAACCATATGTGCAGTTGACGGACTTTGAGCGAGGGCGTATAGTGGGCATGCGGGAGGCCGGGTGGACGTACCGCCGAATTGCTCAACACGTGGGGCGTGAGGTCTCCACAGTACATCGATGTTGTCGCCAGTGGTCGGCGGAAGGTGCACGTGCCCGTCGACCTGGGACCGGACCGCAGCGACGCACGGATGCACGCCAAGACCGTAGGATCCTACGCAGTGCCGTAGGGGACCGCACCGCCACTTCCCAGCAAATTAGGGACACTGTTGCTCCTGGGGTATCGGCGAGGACCATTCGCAACCGTCTCCATGAAGCTGGGCTACGGTCCCGCACACCGTTAGGCCGTCTTCCGCTCACGCCCCAACATCGTGCAGCCCCCCTCCAGTGGTGTCGCGACAGGCGTGAATGGAGAGACGAATGGAGACGTGTCGTCTTCAGCCATGAGAGTCGCTTCTGCCTTGGTGCCAATGATGGTCGTATGCGTGTTTGGCGCCGTGCAGGTGAGCGCCACAATCAGGACTGCATACGACCGAGGCACACGGGGCCAACACCCGGCATCATGGTGTGGGGAGCGATCTCCTACACTGGCCGTACACCTCTGGTGATCGTCGAGGGGACACTGAATAGTGCACGGTATATCCAAACCGTCATCGAATCCATCGTTCTACCATTCCTAGACCTGCAAGGGAACTTGCTGGTCCAACAGGACAATGCACGTCCGCATGTATCCCGTGCCACCAAACGTGCTCTAGAAGGTGTAAGTCAACTACCCTGGCCAGCAAGATCTCCGGATCTGTCCCCCATTGAGCATGTTTGGGACTGGATGAAGCGTCGTCTCAAGCGGTCTGCACGTCCAGCACGAACGCTGGTCCAACTGAGGCGCCAGGTGGAAATGGCATGGCAAGCCGTTCCACAGGATTACATCCAGCATCTCTACGATCGTCTCCATGGGAGAATAGCAGCCTGCATTGCTGCGAAAGGTGGATATACACTGTACTGGTACCAACATTGTGCATGCTCTGTTGCCTGTGTCTATGTGCCTGTGGTTCTGTCAGTGTGATCATGTGATGTATCTGACCCCAGGAATGTGTCAATAAAGTTTCCCCTTCCTGGGACAATGAATTCACGGTGTTCTTATTTCAATTTCCAGGAGTGTATTTACTATATTAAACTTACAGTTACAAATTATATGTCAGATGAAAGAGCAACTCAAACAGTTTTACCAAAAACCTTATAAATGTTAAATAATAGCGAAGTACGCGACTGGTTGAACTTCACTGTACCCAAGCGTTGGATAGGCCGCAAGGGGCCCAATGACAGAGCTTGTTTTGCATGGTCTCCACGTTCACCCGACCTAACGTCATGTGATTTTTCCTTCATCAAGAATCGCGTGTACGTGCCTCCGCTACCAGCAGACCTCTATGAATTAAGAAACCGGATGAAGCAGCTGTTGCTACAATCACTGAAGGCACACTTATCAACGTTTCGGAAGAACTCGGCTATAGACTTAATGTGTGCCGTGTGACATATGGTGCTCACATTGAGCATTTATAAGGGTCTTGGTAAAACTTTCATTTGATGTCTCGTTTATAGCTATAAGTTTAATATACTAAATATTATAAAGCGTTAAAACCCCGATATTCGTTTATAAACACCCTTATTTCTGAACATATACATGTATTTTCTCGAGAAAACATGAACTTGCAAATATATCGCTGAATATGTAGAAAGCAGGTAACACATCGTCCTTGGTTTATCCTTTGAATCTACTTTTCTTGCCAAGTGCCAAATTACTTTTCTCGTCCAATAATTTTGACTTTTTCACTGTTGCAATAATTTTCATTAAATCATGTTTATTTATTTACGTTGTTATTTATGAATAGCGTACGTTTTTCTCTCTGTAAAACGTAAGTACTTTCTGCATTCTGATGTTTCGTCTTTGTTGTAGGAGAACACTACTAGGAAAAAATGCCAGGATGTCGCGTAACTTTTCAGTGTGCCACGAAAACAGAACAAACTACATAATAAAGGTTAAGAAAACACGAAAACACAAAACCCGTTTCTGTAACTGAAGTCACGTCGACCAGATCAGGTTATAGCTTCCCACGTTAGCGACGCCGCCATAGTCCCTTGTCTCTGCGCATTTGGTGTGTGCAGCACACTCGGAAATTTAGAACTCCGCACAATCTACAGATCATTGACGTTATAGACACACTCGCGGCGTGTTTGTTTGCTTACTTACATGCGGGTATGAAATGCGTACGCACGTCGAGTATTCGATTCTGACCAGTAAGTTGCTACCAAGAGTAGCAATATGATTTGCGCGTACAGCACGATGAGCAGCGCTTTTCGTGTTGATCTGGTTTATTTCTAATGTCATCCGTGGAACAATAAGTGTATAAATGTCCAACTTTACTGAAAGCATGAGTCTCCGGAAAAAACATAATTCCGTGACGAATATCGTGTGTATAATGAAGAGTCCACCTTTTCTGAAATACAAAATTAACTAATGAATGTAAACATTTTAAAAGGTGCGGCCCTCTACAAACCTACAACAATTATCCACCCGCGCTGTAAGAAAATCCGCTATCACAGATACAGCTGAATCCGTTCATTGGTGGTTGCATCATGTATACTTGTAGAGATACTAAACTGCGAGAATGTTGACTGCTACACTGACACACTGTTCCAGACAGTTCAGATATTTTCTATGCGATTACGATAGAGTAGTCTAGCGGACCAGTTGGAAATACGCCGTGACTTTACAGAAAACAAGAACGGTGGTGACTAAGGTAAAGCCATCGCACTGCCTATGATGTCAAGGCACATGCACTGATCATCCAGAGCATTATGACCACCTACCTAGTACCCGGTACGTCCACCTTTGGCACGGATAACAGCGGCACGCGTCGTGGCATGGAAGCAATGAGGCCTTGGTAGGTCGCTCGAGGGATTTGGCACCATATCTGCACACACAAGTCACTTAATTTCCATAAATTACGGGGAGGGCTGCGGGGAGCGATGAGCTCTGATGCCACGTTCAATCACATCCCAGACGTGTTCTATCGGGTTCAGATCTGGCGAGTTGGGCGGTCGGCAGATCGACTGGAAGTCGCCACGGTGTTCCTCGTTCTATTCCATCACACTCCTGACCTTGTGACACGGCGCATTATCTTTCTGAAAAATGCCACTGCCGACGAAAGACATGATCCGTCGTGAAATGATGTACGTAGTCTGCAAACATTGTACGATACTCTTTGGCCGTGGTGCTGTCCTACACGAGCTCCAGTAGACCCCTGGATGGCCATCTGAATGTTCCCCAGAGCATAATGCACCCGACGCCAGCTTGTCTCCGTCCCGCAGTAGAGACGACGGATTCGCGCCTTCCCATCGTCATGATGCAGAAGGTATCGGGATTCATCAGGCCATGCAACGCTCTGCCACTGCGCTAATATCCAGTGCCAGTGGTCACGTGGCCAATTCAGTAGTAGTTGCCGATGTCGTGGTGATGACACTGGCACATGCATAAGTCGTCGTACCCCTTTGTTAGGAGTGTTCGGTGCACTGTCTATTCACACAGACTTGTATCCTGCCTAGCATTAAAATCTTATATTAGTTCTGCCGCAGTTCGCCGCCTGTCCTGTTTTACCATTGTGCCCAGTCTACGACGTCCGACATTTGTAATGAGGGGTGGCCGACTAACCCCACGACGCCCGGACGTGGTTTCGCCACGTGTTGAAGACACTCACCACAGCAGTCCTGAACACCCGACAAGTCCTGGAGCCTCTGCGCCATCCCAGTCTGCCCTCAGTCAAACTCAGATGGATCGCGCGCCTTCCCCACTCCACTCACGGACAGCACGCTCACTGAGACTACATGCACCGTGCGTGTGTCTGACTAGCAGTCATTTGTCGCCAGGTGACGCTGCTATCGCCTGGACAGATTTATATCGATAGTAGGTCGGTGGTCACAATGTTCTGACTGATCTGTGTACTATCAAGTGGTTCAGCGTGTCACGAAAAAAACTCACGATAAGCCGACCGAAGCACCTTCACTTCCAGGGGCAATAATATTGTGGTCGGCTAACAGAACATAGCATAAAGCACTCCGTCTCGAGTAGCTCCTCAATTGGCATCACGAGGTTGGGTGCACCCCGGAAAATGGCAACAGCGCTTAACTTCGGTGATCTGACGGGAACTGGTGTATCCGCCGCGGAAAGGCCGTTGCCAGAACAGAGCATAAAGGTTTCCAAATAGACATCCTCGTTTATGTTCATAGTAACCTGTTTGAGACTTCCCAAGTCATTTTGAGAAAAACAAACGTCATTGAATCACGTCCATCCTCAATTACATCTTCCACAAACTGCGAGCTAAACGCCTCATTCGGCCGTCGGTGCATTCGACGTCTTACATCATTTGGACACATACAACATCGCGACTCGTCGGACCACACTACACGTGCCCAGTCAACTGCTGTCCTGTTCCTCTAGTGTACGGCCCACTGGGATCTTAATGCGGTGTTGTGGTCTTTTGTGAGGTATTTGACTCCTAATGTCCGTTGCATAGAGAGCCCTTCGCAATGATCGGTGGGCGGACGTTCATTCACCGACAGTAGAAACTCTTTCCGGTTTCGAAATCGATTGTCATTGACGTATCTGATCTTGGTCACTTCGGATCTTTTAGGAGCACAGTTCTTACGACGTGTTTCCATGTCTGTCAATAGCTCACTATTCCTTGTAGACATGAGCGACAGCCCGCGTTCGTGCATCAGCGAGTCAAACTTCATTCACGGTGTGATCATGAGGACGCCTGAACGAACACGAGGACTCCTTTCTGCCATTTCTTCACGTCTCCACGTCGACTCATCTTACTGAGCTAAGTCCATACAACCGCCTGGCACATACGTGTACACCATTTCACTTCCATGACGTACGTCACTTGCGGAGAGTCACACGAACTCGTTGTGTGAGTTTTACACCATCTACAGCAGCGCTACAAGTGACCATTGTGTTCTTTTTTAGGAGGTGGGAGGAACGAAAAGTTTGTTGGGTGGGCTTATATAGGCGACAAACTATCAAGCACTCGAAAGCTCAAGTGGGCAAACTCCAATCCAAAGGCACTTGTACGCTCTACTATGAGACTCGAAATTCTGAAATTATCACATATAAAATACCGAGAGCCGAAAGTTATTTTAGCTATCACAGAAACCAGACTGCAGTTGTAAATGTTGAAAAACAGGCAGTAGTTGAGAAAGAAGTGGGAAAGAGCTGTCTCTCCGTGTAATTCAATCCGCATTTGAGCAAGTAGTAACAGAAACTAAGGAAAAATTTGGAAACCAATTTAAAATTTATCGAGAGAAAATAAAAAAAAATATTTTGAGATTTGTCGATGACAGAGTAATTCTGTGTGGTACTTGGAAGAGAAATTGTACCAGACAGATAGTTTCTTGAAAATAATGTTATAATATGAGCACCGATGAAAGCAAAATAATGGTAATGGAATGCAGTTTCATTAAATAAAGTGAGACTGTGGGAATAAGATTAGGTTATAATATGCTGAAAGCAGTAGACGAGATTTCCTATTTGGGTAGCAAACTAACTGACGATGTCTGCAGTAGAGAGGAAATCAAAAGAATTATAGTAGCAACAAGCAAAGCTCTTCAGATAAAGAGAAATATGCGAACATCTAATAAGTGCAAGTGAAAGGTGTAAAATAAACATTTTAATCAAGAGAAGAGTAGTTACTTCAGCAGTGTGGTGCTATAGAAGATTTGTGACGAACACGTGGATAAATGGAGTAACTATGAAGACGTAATCAGGCTGGAGCGAAAGAGCGTTAACGCTGGACTTCACTGAAAGAAGGAATAAGCGGATAGAAAACATCCTCAGGCATCAAAGAATAGTTAACTTGGTAATCGAGGGAGACGTGAAGAAACCGAAGTTTGATTACAGTAAGCAGGTTAATTGAATATGCACTGCAGTACTTACGCACGTTAACGTGGGGATAGTGCATCAAACCAGTCTTTGGTACGAAGACTACAAGAACAAAATCAATAACAACAAACTCTATGAAAAACGACTGTTGCCGTTTAACATTCTGATGTCACTGAATACGGGGGACAAGAGAGGGGAAGAAAACCAACCATGGCAGTGTTCAGCTCACCAAAACCGGCATTATGCTATAATTTGCAGACATCACCTAAAGCATAAATAAGAATGTATCGATGCCAGTTTGAACACTGCTGCTCCGGAATGACAGTCAGTGCCGTAATCACCGCGAGACCTTAACTCAGTATTATGACGCATGTGCTGTTTGCTTTTCAATATAGTAAGCATGCTTATTCGAACAGCTATGCCATCGCGGCACTAGGACATCTGTTGGAAGAAAATCAACCGCGGCAGTGCTCAGCTAAATAAGCCAACCACCGCTTAACCCTTTCGTGGTTGATGGGTCATGTATGTCCCACTAACTTTGAGCACAAATTAGAGTGTCGGGACATATATTATCTTGCTCTACAAGTTGCTGCCATCTAGGGAGGACTGTAATGAACCTAAGAAAAAATCTGGACTGCACTGCACAGGCACCAGAGGAGGCTATGACTACTTTCGTTGATTGGCGCATGCATATGGCCACTGCAAATTTACTGATTTGTGTCATACCACAGTTTTCATCATTTCTCACTTTATAGAGATGTCTGAAGTAAGTAATTCGTCTTATTACTAACATAATATTCATTTTTAGTACAAATACACTGTCGAATGTACTTATCATCGACTGTATTATTTTACACTCGAAATAAAATTAGTGGGACGTATGTGTCCCAGCAGACTTTATTTGTAAGATTATTTATCGGTTTGAAATATAACGTGATGCTGTTTAATTCCTTTTCATTAATTTGCACTGAAAATAATACAGTTACAGCTTGCTATTAGTAAATTATCATTCCCATTTCGCAGATACAACAGCAGGTGACAGTTCAGACGTTTCACAAATAGCAAATAACAGTAACAGTAGAGAATGTCTTTCTTGATATTTTCGCTGCTGAGAACTCTGATGAAAAGGCTGAACATAATGCATCTGCTATAAACATTGAAGAGGTAGGAGATCAATACGTAAGTGATTCTGACAGTGGCCCCAGTCACAGTCAGAATCGCTTACATATTGATCTCCTACCTCGGATTGCAAGCAGGTATAACTTGTAGTCATTTTATTCCCTGCAAAATCCTGTTTATATCCAAAAAAGGAAAATTACAAAATCACTCAGTCAACAGATAAGGTATCTCGTATTGGTTCGTGGGACATACTTGCCCCACTTTGTATTGTGAAGAAAATGGAGAACTAAAAAATATTTTGGTGGTGAAAGTGTAATAATGAAATTGAAAAGAAACCATTTCCACCTTAATATATTAAAACACTGTAAGAAATGAATTTTATCAATGCAATAAGTGGCGCCTCGAGACCCAGTCAGCATATCACATTGTTCATTACGGTTGTTCGAGTAGAACGTACTGAACCATCATAAAAGAAGTCCCGTCAGGACAATGAAGAAACCCATGCGTTGAGCCTGGTCCCGGCGGAGGTTCGAGTCCTCCCTCGGACATAGGTGTGTGTGTGTGTGTGTGTGTGTGTGTGTGTGTGTTTGTCCTTAGGATAATTTAGGTTAAGTAGTGTGTCAGCTTAGGGGCTGATGACCTTAGCAGTTAAGTCCCATAAGATTTCGCACACATTTGAATTTGAACATGCGTTGAGTGTGGTGCCATATTTAATGCACCACCACCACAATCCCCACCGTTTCGCACGCCGCGTGTCGTCTTCCGGATGCATCGAGAGGCCGATGAATTCCAGACTCGAGCGCCAGCGCCATATTGGGCCGCTCTCGTGACCACAGTAAGCTTTACAAGAGCAGTGACAGCCAGAAGAAGTGGTACGATTTCACTCTGACTGTCCGGTAAGCAATGGAACATGCAACGTCTCCGCTCCACGCTTTAGGCTAATCTCGTGAACTTTACTTCCTGCATTTGTACAGTGTACACCAACTTGCCCAACGACCAACTCACGGCTTACTTCATTTTGTTCCGATGACTGCAGGGCAGTTGCCCCTAGCATTCATCCCCGTACCTTTGTTCTATGTTTATGAAGTTTGTTTGCAACGGATGTTCGTATCTTACCATCGGAACCATTACAGTAGTATGAAAACAGTTTGATTTTTCTTTGCCTACTCGTAACAAATAATCAGTCAAACCTGTGACATGCACGGAAATCTCTTGGTGGCTGCGGCTGCAAGCATTGCAAACAATGATTTCCCAGCCCCAATCAATCAATTTTCATTGGAAACAACATTCATACTCTACAGTGATGTCTATGAATAATCCAATCATGGAGGTGACGTACTTTAAATAAACATTTCTGTACAAGACTCTCTCAAATCACGTGACGAGCACGGCGCGTTCCCAGATATAGTTCTCACTCTGAAGAGCACGAGTATTTACTTTCTTTTTTATACGGTACGCGATCTATGGTTTCTCCTGGGAAAAGTTCTACACTTAACATTTCGTCCTCGTTTCAAGCACGATAGCTGCATTACCAGAATCGAGTCACGAAGAGTGCCGCGCTTAACACAATAAAAACAGAAATGACAGATAATACAATATTTTTATTTGTAGTGGGGAAGCAATCCTATCTTCGTAGAGTCTCGTGCTTTCCTACAAAGCATAAAGAGTGATGTCATCGAAGAGTTAGTTTCGACAACTTCTGTAAAATATTAACAATTGCGTCAGTAGAAAAAGCTTTCTCCTTTATTGTCTTCAAATCACGTACTGACGGCAGAGAACTAACACTGAATAAACATGACACGTAGTAGTTTATGAACCCTAAAAAATGCAAGAAGAAATAAACAGTGGGTATGGTCTAAGTCCGTGTATGGATCATGAGAGAATACACTTCCAACGTCTTCTGCTAACAGGAAACGCATCATGTAGTTGGAAATCAGTAAGAAAACGAGAAACGTAATCAGAGTGCAAACTGCGGCACTCAATAAATATTTTGGCATGAAAATGACGGATAATCTAGAAACAGTTCGCTACTTTCAAAGGGGGGAAGTGCAACAGTCGAGCGAAAAATCGGAAACGGAAAGTTAACGTTGGTTCGGTGAACACTAGCAGCAGGGCAACATAGGAACTACATCAGAACACGAACGATTTTTTTTTTCCGAGTCGACGAACGATGTACAAGAAGATAAAATCGCACGAAAGATCAAAACCCTCGGCAATGATGAGAAAAGAGAAAATAAAAGGTAGAACAACGAAGTGAAAATAAGCTGAGTAGGAACGCATTATTAGATATATGAACAGGAAGGTGGGTTTCGGAGTAGATCCACGAAGGTCAAACAGCGCGAATATTTTGAAATGTTGAAGGAAAATTTGCAGCATAGTTGCACTTATAGTATGGTAAGGAAAGTCGTCGCCATGTGCATCAATGGAGACCACAGTAAATAAAGGACTATGGAGATTAAAGTAATAGCGAAGTACAGATCGAGTAAGTAGGTTATAAGAGAATAGTTTCAATGAATATCCTAGACGCAAAGGATGTAACAGTTGACCAAAAAATGGTAGATGAGCACTTCAGCGGAGAAAATAAGCAAACAAGAAGTGAATACGCGACAGAGAAAGCGATTAGAGAATTGGTGACATGAAACAAATGCACGACAAATTTATGTGAGTCAACTTGGAGCGATGGCGAGAGTTTGCACGTCTTTTATTCCTCTAACAAAACTTATTGATGCTTTACACCGGCGGAGAGGCACTGCTAACAAAGAAAAAAAATTACGGCATAAAAAGTGTACAAGGCCATTCGTGCCCTTGGGCGGCCTGAGAGAGGTATGTCACCGACAGTTCCTGTCTTTCTGTATCTCCTCCACGTCCGAACAACACCGCTTTGGTACGCTCCGAGACGCCTGGTCACTTGTTGAAAGCCCTTCCTGGCACAAAGTAACATTGCGGACGCGATCGAACCGCGAATGGCACACATTGAACATTTATAATCTGTTTTGTAAACTTAAGAACTTCCTGTTTACATCTGTATATAAATTATTCACATTCGAGCCATATTTTATGAAATGAAAATTAATTAAAGCCGCCTTTCTGGATAACCTTTTAGTGCATCAGAAAAGTGCAACTGCCCACTGTGGGCTATTTCGCAATTATTTCATCAGCAAGAGGCTCCAGAAGACAGAAGGGTCATTACATGTCAATTCAACGCACCTCTCAACCTGACCCTCTCTGATTTCTTTCAAATTTGGTGCATTCAATGACCCAGATAAGAGATGAAAAAATACTGATTTGCAGGTGTGTGTTACAACTGGGAAGAAAGTTATAGGTCTGGAAAGTTTGGAATTTGTGCTAAATTTACATGGATATGTCACAACGTAAATGGCTGTAATTCTGGTTCTAATTCAGTTACAGCAATGAAAATGGTATTATTGGAAAGGTAGCGAATAGACCTTTACATTGATATGCCACATGGCAGGTTTCTGAGAATTGCCATACTAAAGGTCATTTACCTTGACCTTTGACCCTGAACATCTCAAAACACCTCATCTTCAATTGTTTAGCTCCTGTATGTTACTAGAAATATGGTAAATATCAATATGGCACGCCAAAGGCATCATGCACAAAAAAATATTTTGTCCCCTTAAGTACACCATCAACATGCAGTAAGCAGCTATGTAACCGGTTTTTTTAAAATATATATAACACCAGCCAATAGCAATACTTTTATTCAGACCAGTTCTTTAATATTTCTAGCTGTGAACAGTCAATGAGAGATATTTTTATTTCAATCAATCAACATTAGCCTGGTTTAGTGAACAGCCAATCAGAGAGATTCTTATTTCAACTAGTCACCGTTAGTCCACTGACCTCTATATATTATGCAAATTTTGTTTCGTATATTTTATGGCTATAGCTTGTTTAACAAAGTGCAGTGTAAATGTGTCGTAAAGTAATATTTAGTAAAAAATGGATTTCAAGTCAAAATTGTATTGTTGCAATCCGTTTAGGGAAGAAGGTCATGCAAGAGGGCAGAAGAGTTTAAGGAATGTTCAGGAGTGAATGAAAAACAAATATCCTAATGTATTGTTAGGTGGTAAAATTTGCAGTAAATGTAGAAAAAAAAGTCGCAAAACCCAACAATAACTGCAGATATTGGTTCAGTTGTGCCAGGTAGTTCCAGAGAAGATTTAAGTGAAGATGAAGTAGCATCAGATCTGACACTCGATACTTTAAATGGTAGCCTTTAGTATTTAGATGAATCTCCTGTGAAGAAAAATAGACTTCAGAATGAGAAAAAGTACCCAAAGCAAAAACTGAAATAAATAGCATCTGTGTTGGAGCATACTTATGTGGCATTACCGGATAAAGGAGAGTGTGAAAATGGAGAAAGTGAAATTATCACTCAGCTGAAAGATAAGTTTCACAATTCAGACAGTATGTGCGACAAACACAAATTCTAACTGTACTTCCAAAGGGTTGGAGTATAAGGAAAACTATGAAAGAATTTTCTGCTTCAGATTACGTGGTACGGAGAACAAAACAGTTACTAGCAGAACATGGTATATTAGTGAGATCAAACCCAAAGCCAGGTAAGACATTATGTGAGAAAACTGTTTAGTGTGTGCGTGATTTTCACTGGGTTCAAGACGTAAGCCGTATGATGCTAGGAAGAAAAGAATTTGTGTCTGTGAAAGAAAATGGAATTACAGTGCATAAACAGAAGCAGCTAGTGTTGCCACAACCTTAAGGAACTGTGTGCATATTTCAAAGATAAATACCTAGATATAAATATTGGTTTCTCCGAATTTTGTGAGTTGCGGCCACAGCACTGTGTTCTTGCCAATGCCAGTGTGTGTGTGTGTGTGTGTGTGTGTGTGTGTGTGTGTGTGTGTGTGTTGCACCAGAATTTCAAGTTAATGATTGAAGGTTGTAAACGCAAATCACTAACAAAAAGTGAAGAATACCCATTACCATTACACAAGCACTGTGTAGCATTTGTTTCATGTAATCCTGCACTACCAGCATGTTTCTTAGATTCATGTTTCTATAGTCCAGAAGTGACAAGACTAACTGATTATCTGTGTGGTCTGTTTGATAAGAACTGCATTGACGAAACTGCATACAAGTGTTGGTTAACTACAGGCAGGGTAGTTCTAGAGGCTATAACAAAGTCAACAGATGATTTCATTGAGGTGTTCGCATCGAGGTTACAGCAACTCCTACCGCACTCATTTATCTACAAGCAGCAGTCACATTTCTGTAAAATCACCAAAGGAGGTCTTAAAGTAAATGAGTTTCTTGTTCTCTGTGACTTTGCAGAAAATTACTCCTTCACCATTCAGGATGAGGTGCAAGGATTCCACTGGAATAATTCAAATATAAGTCACATATTTGTAGCTTACTACGGAGACTAAGCACTAATGAAATACGACATGTGTATCATACGTGGAAATCTGTGACTGCCTTCAGCATGATACAGTGTGTGTTTATTCTTTCCAGACAAATTCCATCAATTTTTTAAAATGTCAGTTTTCAAATCTAAAGCACAGTTATTACTTTTCGGATGGATGTGCTGCCCAATACAAAAACAGAATGAACTTTATGAATCTGTCCTACCATCAAGAAGATTTTGATGTTACAGCAGAATGACATTTTTTGCTACAGCGCATGGTAAAGGAACTTGTGATGAGATAGCAGGGACTGTAAAGAGATTAGCAAGACCTGCTAGCTTCAAGCGACCTTGCGAAAATCATATTTTGACGTCGCGACAGTTGTTTGAGTGGTGCAAGGATAATATTCCTTCATGTGTCTTCCTTTGTACATAGGTTTCCCATCAGGATGAAGACATGGCCAAGCCGAAACAACGTTTCAAAAATACAAGGACGATTCCAGGTACCCATAAGGTTCATTGTGTAATACCTGTTAACAAAGGTTTAATAAAGACAAAGGCATATTCTGCTTCTGTGGTGAGTGGAGAAGAGTCAGTGATTCCTATGGTGAATGAAATGCTGTTAATAAATATACATGGATTTGTTGCCTGTATGTATGACAGTCACTGGCGGGTTGCATATGTCTTACAAACATGTGAAGAAACAGATGAAGTAAAGGTCAACTTCTTGCACCCACATGGACCATCTACGTCATTTGTGTTTCCTGCCAAACCAGACACTTGTGTCATCAGAAAATGTGACATTATCACAAGAGTGGATCCAGTGACGCCAACTGGAGAGACATACAATCTCCCTGCATCAGATCTGGCGAACATCAACAATTTAGTTGGAGAATTGTGAGGAGAGACCTAACAACTTTTCACTGCCTTTTCATTACAACTGTAATGTAAATAATGTAATGTAATGTAAATAATTCATAATACCATTATAATAATGTAAACCATATTTTTGTACAATATTACTTATGGATTGTACTTTATCATAATTTGTGATTCATATATGTGTGTTACCTTCTTCATTTCGATAGTGTACTGATGCTGACAAAATAATTTTTTGCGCATGATGCCTTTCGTGTGCCATCTTGATATTTACCATATTTGTAGTAACATACAGGAGCAATTAAATATATCTTTTCCAAAAAAATTGAAGATGGGGTGTTCTGAGACATTCAAGGTCAAATGTGAAGGTCAATGACCTCTATTATGAAAATTCTCAGAAACTTGCCATGTAGCATATCAATGTAGAGGTATATTCGTTAGCTTTCCAATGGTACCACTTTCATTGCTGTAACTGAATTAGAACCCGTAATTACAGTCATTTATGCTGTGACAGACGCATGTAAATTTCGCACTAATTCCAAACTTTACAGACCTACAACTTTCTTCACAGTTGTAACACACACCTGCAAATTGGTATTTTTCCATCTCTTACCTGGGTCATTGAATGCATCAAATTTGGAAGAAATCTGAGATCTCGGGTTGAAAATGTTACTTTACTGCGTTGAATTGACGTGGAATGACCCAGAAATTAATACTTGTAACTTTGCCAGGAACGACACGTATTTTACAATTGTGGACAGAAAAGGCCTTGAACATGCATTACGCACAGCTTAGCAACTAATAAAAACTAATTTTTGTGAATAAAAAAAGGAACTTCAGGTGATATACTGAGAGACCAGTAAAGGAACCAGAGAAAGTGAAGGCACACCAAAATCATGTAAGAGATGAGTAAAAGTTAGAAATCAACAATGCTATCACAACATAATGCAGAATGACAGTATTTGAAAGTTGACGAAAGAGCAAGAAACATTAGAACTTGGATTTCTCTTGAATGAGAATTAAAATGAAAATACGTCTGACTGAACTGACACCTATCCTGTCGTGGAAGTGGTGACTCGGAACTGAAAGCGAGGCAGATGTTTCCTATATACGTATTGCAGCTCGTTACTGAGTTCATCGGAGAAAAGACACCAGCTTAGTTAAGGCGAGGGGAAAAATAGTTCTTGTGACGGAAAGCTGGCAACTTTCGTGCGGAAGTACTTGTTATGAATACTACACGAAACCTAAGTTACGAAGACCGGCCCGGTATCTGAACACATTTACCCCCCAAATTCGCCTGCAATACCTCACCCGCTCGCCACTCTGTTAGGAGATGAAAATATATTTCATAGATCCGTGGAGGGATTTCAGCCGACTGGAGTAGAGCGGAACGGATGCAAACCTGCAAACGGCTCAGTGGAGCGACCGCAGAGTAATCGAAGCGTTGAATATTAACAGAAATGGCCGGCTTCCGCACACGTGCGTGCCTGCCAGGGCTCTAGCCGACCTCTGGCACCCGCCTTCCTGCGCGCTGCGCAATCCCTGCCACGAGTTGGCCACAGACTGCAGCGGCCAGCGAAATCTTTCCGCAACTCTTGCTTCCGCGAATGTGTTAAAATAACTTCACTAAAGTTTCCTTATGCGGGCAACTGACACGCAGGGCACCTTCAATAGAAACTGAAGTCGACTGCCGAGGTTGAAACTACCTACACAAATTTGTTGCTCAAATTTTATTAACATAAGCGACGTGTTAAAAACTCTTCTTGACAAAGGATTCAGTTTTTCTCAACTACAACGAAGACATGTCAAAATGAACGTATTTTAAGTAATAGAACCCAGTACGTTGTTGTGGGCGGTGGATATTCATCAAAACAATGACATCGCAAGGTGTGCCCCGGGAAAGTGCGATAAGACAGCTCTTGTACTCGTTACAGTGTGTCCCAACAGGAATGGTCAGTATTCAGGGATAAGACAGGGACGATCATTCGAAGCAAGATATGAGTTCTCATTCAGTAGAAGAGGTGTGTTTCACAGCAGCGAAGATTAAAAAAAAAAAAAAAAAAAAAAGTTCTGAGCACTATGGGACTTGACTTCTGAGGTCATCTATGAGTACTTGCTTATCTTCGCTAGGCGCTTCAGTCTGGAACCGCGCGACCGCTATGGTTGTAGGTTCGAATCCTGCCTCGGGCATGGATGTGTGTGATGTCCTTAGGTTAGTTAGGTTTAAGTAGTTTTAAGTTCTAGGGGACTGATGACCTACTAAGTTAAGTCCCATAGTGCTCAGAGCCATTTGAACCATTAAACGTAGAAAAACGTGAGTTAATGCACATGAGTGGAAAAGAAAAATATGTAATGTTCGACTGCAGCATTAGTAATGTCCTGCTTGTCACAGTCAGGACGATTAAATATGTAGGCATATCGTTGCAGATCGACATGAAATGGAACGAGCATGTCACGATCGTAGTAGGGAAGATTAATGGTAGACTTCAGTTTATTCGGAGAATTTTAGGAAAGTGTGGTTCATCTGTAAAGGAGAATAGGACGCTAGTGCTATCTATTTTTGAATACTGCTTGAGTGTTTTGGATTCGCACCAGCTTGGATCAAAGGAAGACATTGAAGCAGTTCAGAGGTGCGCTCCTAGATTTGTTACCGGTAGGTTCGAACAATGTGCAGGTGTTATGGAGATACATCGGGAAGTCAAATTGGAATACCTGGAGGGAAGGCAATGTTCTGTTCGCGGAACGAAATTGAGAAAATTCACAGAAACTGCATTTGAAGCCGACTGCAGAACGATTCTACTTTTTCCAACAAACATTTCGCGTAAGAACGATAAAGACTATATAAGAAAAATCATGGCTCGTACGCAAGCACAAAGACAGTCGTTTTTCCTTCGCTCCGTTTACGAGTGGAACAGGAAAAAGGAATGACTAGCGTGGAGAAGAGCAGCCTCAGTCATGCAATTTATGGTGACCTGTGTAGTAGTATGTGGATGTAGACAAATCAGTGACAGTTTTTCATTGACTATTCAAGGCAGGTAGGAATAGTTCAGCTTTTTCACCAACGTTGAGGCCATTAGACAGAACGCAACACTCGGACTGAATAAGAATGGGGTACCGAAATCGGAATGACCGGGAGTAGGTCTGAAGCGAGCTGCATTGCTCAGTTGTCAATGAATCATCTGTTCCGCGTAACTAGTGGCGTGGCGTGGCGCACGCGAGTGAGTAAGTGAGTGAGTATGTGTGTGTGTGTGTGTGTGTACGAAGAAAGAAGATGCGTTCTGTATTGCCAGGTAAGTTTCTACGTTATAAAATTTGAGAAGGGACGCAAACACTGTGGATATGCCGCACAGCCGTGAAGCTCCGAGCGTTCGTGGGGCGACGAGGCTCCATTGTGCTCGTGCTACATCAGTTTCTCTACAGCCGGTATGACCAGTCCGGCCAGCGGTGTGGTCGTTCTAGAATGAGTATGGCCACATCTCCCAGGTGGGACCTTGTAGCTCACATCGATTTCCCACGTGTTCGTATCGTATGCACCCCAACAAACAGTATTATGAAAAGGGTAGTTGCTACTCACCATAGAGCGGAGATGCTGAGTGGCAGATAGCCGCATCAAAAAGATTATCAGAAAGTAAGGTTTCGGCCAACAAGGCCTTCGTCGGAGACAAAACACACACACGCGCGCACACACACACACACACACACACACACACACACACACACACACGACACGACACGGTCATCTGTGCGCGAGTTGCGTTGTGTGTGTGTGTGTGTGTGTGTGTGTGTGTGTGTGTGTGTGTGTGTGTGTGTTTGTCTCCGACGAAGGCCTTGTTGGCCGAAAGCTCCCTTTCTAACAGTGTTTGTTGTTGTGCGTATCTGCGGCTCAACATCTCCGCTTTATGGTGAGTACAAACCATCCTTTTCATAACATTACATTCCTTCGTGGATTTTCCATTGTTGAATTTCACCGCAACAAACAGCAATTCTAATGTACTGATGCTGTGAATAAACTATTGGATCAGTTTAGTTTGTAGAGGCAATAAATATCTTGCAACCCTAACACGGAGTACGTCCTTGAACGTGCGTGCGATCGATACCTACTCAAGCTGAGCTAACGTTGCGACTCTAATGACCTTGCCGTCAACAGTAAATTGATTTCCCGTCAACTCTTCCCTGTCCTTAAAAAAAGGAAGGAACAAAAATATAGAAACAAGAGAAAAGCCGGGAGATGGAAAGATGGAAGCTACACAGGAAGAGAAGCCCAGCTCGGAGATGGCGGCAACGTCTGCTGCAGACGCGGCCATCTGCGGGCGGCGCTGCTTGACCTTCGCTTGGGCAGTGAACCGCAACGCAACCCCTCCCCCACTTTCACTGCAGGCGGAACTGTTCACCCGATACGATTTGGGAAAGGAGGCCGTTTGGAACATCTTTCAAAGAAGCCCGTTAAGACAGCTCCTCACTGAACTACACGCCGCAGTGTAAAGATATGGAGCTGTGAACCGCCCTAGCATCATCGAATGACTGCACGAACCGCAGACATGATATTGCGTGAAGTGTGCTGTTGGTGAGAATTACTACGAGATGATAGAAATAGCTTTCATTAGTGGATCGAGAAGCAGGTATTTTCAGAAAAAAGAATGGCAAAAAGAGCCTCTTCAGTCTGCATTAATGTCTTCCGCGACAGAACACGGAGTAAACCGCTTAGTGCATAATGCATCCTAGTTCCACACTGCCGTGATATACATGTAGCCACGCACTTTGCTTGTTCACGCTACATTTACTGTGAGTGCAAATAATTTGTAGGCGAAAATGTATTTTCATGATCAACATTCCAAACCGAGAAGTGCAAAAAGCTCAACTTGTCAAGTGTGAATCGTGTAAAGCACTGATATCACGTAGGGAATCTGTCTGTCACACTAAAGAGTAAAACACCAAGCGTATTTAATACAAATGCATCAGGAACTTTTAGGATTTAGTAGCAACATAGGGATGAAAGTAAGTGGTAGAAAGATTGTAATATTGCCTTTAGACGTAAATCTAGTCTCGAACCGGAACCTGCGACGTAATAAAATGGAGGTAGGAAGATTAGGGTTTAGCTTCGCGTCGATAACCAGGTCTCGGGTATGGAGCGCAAGCTCGTACGGAGAAGCAATGGGCAAGGCAATCGGCCTTGTCTGTTTCGAAGGAAACGTCACGACAGTTGCTTTAAGTAATATAGGGAAACCACGAAAGACCTAAATATGGCTGGTCCGACGGGGATTTGAACCACCATCCTCTAGAATGCGAGTCTCGATCGCTGTTCTACCTCGCCGGTGAGAATCAGCGTCGTGCAATGCGGTCGTATAGTAGGGCACGTTGGACATGTAATGAAAAGTACATTTGAAGAATAGCAGGCATATCCGGCTACGTGCGTATAAGTGTTGCTTTACCTCCGGAATCGAAACAGTAATAAGAAGGGAGGAATAGCCATTAAAAGAGAACGTGAAAAATTTGTTTCATGAACTCCTATGCGGAGAATGTGACAGCTGTGGAAATGCGTATTGGGTGTGATTTGAGTGTTTGGGGTGCTCACCAGGTCAGCTTAGGAGGTGGTTGTGACCGATAGAAATCGCACCTTTACTGTATTTGTAAGTGGCCCTCAGTCACCGAGATGTTTTATAGTTACGTTTTAAGGTATTACGGAGCACTTACTAGATACTACGTGTAAAACCATTCAGCAACTTCTACCGTATAATTGGCACAAGGAACCTAATAACGGGTTTTGTCAAAGACTATACCGTGGATTGTGGGGCATTTGTGTTGTTGTAAAAGCGGCGGGATAGAGAGGAATGAATGGGTGTAGTACGCGTGGGAAGTACCTGCGCTGGTAGCGGGGAGGGGGGGGGGGGGGGGGAGGTCAGGGGTTGGGAGCGGCGCGCATTCTACGGCCGGCCGGCGACGGTTGCCGCAGAGCAGTGGAGTGTGGCCGCACACTTACCGACAGCACGGGACAGGACAGTGGGGGAGGCCGGGGGCAGTGAGGATGGTGGCGGTTAGCAGGTGTCGGGCGGCTGTGGCCGTGCTTGTGGACGGGCCCCGCACCTGTTGAGCGACGCGAGCCGGCGGGCAGGAAGGCGGCGGGCGGCGTGAGCGGCGGCGCGCAGGCGGCCGCGTCCCAGGCGGGCACCACGTCGGGCACCGGCACGGCCACGGCGGCGGGCGGCAGCGCGGCCTTGCGCCGGCGCGGCGTCAGCGTCTTCACGAGGAACCCGACGCCGCTCATGGCTGGCCGCAGACTGAGCCCGCGCCCGCAGCGCCCGCGCCGCGCCGCGCCGATCGTTAGCGCGCGTGACGTCACGGCGCCGCCGCCGCCCCAACGCCGCCCGCGGCCGCCGCTCGCACTGCGGCCAGCGCGTGGGCGGCGCACACACACACGCTCGCCCGCTCGCTCGCTCCTCGCATCGATTGCGCTGAGCGGATTTGGGAAGCCACCTCGCGGCTCGAGCCCGCCAGACGGCCGTGGGCTTCCCGAGGTGAAAACACGCAGTTCCCGGGAACTGGGCTGAGTGTGCTGCTTCCGGGAACGACGCGCACGTCCCAGAACGGCCGGTGACGTCGAGCGGACAAAGCGCGTGTTCTGCTGCGGCCTCTACACCTCAACAACAAGCTAATATTTCTCTGTTTACAAAATTGTTGAGGCTTTCGTGGCCACTTGTTGACGTATTTCCTGTTGGCTTTTGTGTCGGGATATTCGGCAGACGTTTGTTTTACAGGTTTTTTTCCGCTTATGTATTTACGTATTTCCTCGTTTCCTCAAAAACTCTTAACGTAATTGTCGAGCTCGTTCCTTCGAAACGGACAAGGTCAATGTCCTTCCCCACCACTTCCTTATGCGACCTTTCACTTTGTGATTAGGACGTTAAACCCTAACCTTCCTGTGTCCCTTCTTCACCTCGCAGGTTTTGGCTTCGGACAGGGTTGGGTTGGGTTGGGTTGGGTTGTTTGGGGGAAGAGACCAAACTGCGAGGTCATCGGTCCCATTGGATTAGGGAAGGACGCGGAAGGAAGTCGGCCGTGCCCTTTCAAAGGAACCATCCCGGCATTTGCCTGAAGCGATGTAGGGAAATCACGGAAAACCTAAATCAGAATGGCCGGACGCGGGATTGAACCGTCGTCCTCCCGAATGCGAGTCCAGTGTGTTAACCACTGCGCCACCTCCCTCGATTTTGGACTCTGCTTTCTATCGAAAGGGGGATTGCTGTTCCTTGCACTTGTTCTCAACCATACATTGCTATCAACTCCTGAAACTTCTTCTTCTTCTTCTTCTTCTTCTTGGACGGCCACGGTGGCCGAGCGGTTCTAGGCCCTTCAGTCCGGAAGCACGCGACTGCTACGGTCGCAAGTTCGAATCCTGCCTCGGGCATGGATGTGTGTGATGTACTTAGGTTAGTAAGGTTTAATTAGTTCTAAGTTCTAGGCGACTGATGTCCTCACATGTTAATCGCATAGTGCTCAAAGCCAGCCATTCTAGGGGACTGATCACCTTAGATGTTAAGTCCCATAGTGCTCAGAGCCATTTGAACCATTTTCTTCTTCTGGACCTTGACCAGTGTTATGTTATTTCCGATTTGACACTGGTTGCGGTAGCACGTGCTGGATGCCCTTCCTGGCGCTATCGTTGCCCCCACGACGGCTTTTGTGTACCCCATGTCTGTGTCTAGTGTTACTGCATCCGCTAGTGTTACTGCTTCCGCACGCGAGAGAACTTTTTATAAAATATATTTGTGATTGAAACTTGGGCTGAAAGTGTGTATCAGCCTGATATTCAGATAGTAGGATGTGGGAAACCGCCTAAAATTACATTCACGTTGGCCGGCACACTGGCGGTCGCCATTAAGCCACCGGGCGGCCTCCCCGTGTTCCGGAAGCGGTTCCTTTAACGGGACTGGTTCTTGAACACAAAGGTAAAGAAAATGTGGTTTGCTTCAAATGATCGTTCTTGTCATAACCGTGAACATGGAGTATTTCTCCTGGGATACTCTGTATAAAGTTCTGGTTATATGATTAATGGCTGGATATCGGGTGTACCTGACAGACTGACGGTACCACATTCCACACCATGGCGTGAAGGCTTGCACCCAAGTAAACAAGTTTCCTATTTGGTTGAATTGTTTTTAAAGGAGCACAAGGTAAAAATAAAAGTTACCTATACTGGTAAAGTATGACAAGCAATGACAATCAGAAATATACACATATCTTAAATTAGTTTTATCTCCAGACTGCTTTTTCAATTTTAGCTGTATTAGGACATAATAGACGATTTAATACAGTCTCTAAGAAATTCACAACCCAAATCAAATGTCTTGGAAGCTGTGTATCGACGTGACGATACAATTTCGTAACTACTGAAAGCACAAAGAAAAACTAGGTTCTCGATTTCGTTGCAATTGCCCGTCGAAGAAATATACCTCGACAAGTTTTTGGAAACGAAATGCAGTTAAAGTATGGTTCCGTAATTAAGATACTTCAACATTTCTGTTACAGCGTAATGCACATTTCTATTACAACAATCAGTAGCAACAACCAGAACTCTCAGAAACCAAGTATCTGAGGATTCTTTCAATTGAAAATCGTGCAGAATGTACAAACAATAGCCCTGTCCTTCTCTTAAACTACGTTGTTTGCAGATCTTTATCCAAGAGAAACACTGTAAGAACCATGTGTTAGGCGGAACATCAACTACTTGTAATCCAAATGTGTATTTTGCTTGCGGTGACCACCAGCTGAGGCACTCCGACTAAATGTTTACGCTACAACGGACACGTTAAGCGAAGAAAAGAATGAAATGAATCGAAGACGAAAACAAACTGACAGTTTATGTAACATTTATTTGTGACATGAAACATTTTGAGCGTTTTTTTTTTAATGCGAAAAAATTGCTGTGGCTGAAATTTTTACCACTGCGTTAAGACGAACGTTATTCATCGCTACTTTTTTCCGTGTCTAAAAATATGCTAATAATAGCCATAAGAACCACCTCGACTACAGATGCACACTAAAACAGCACGACACAGACCGAGACCCAAACCGGGAAACGCGCCGCTTGCCGATAGTGGGCAATCCATTCGGTAAACGTGCTCGCCTCATGGACTGGCTCTCTCTTCCAAGTTGTAGCGTATGACGGGAATCGAACAAGTTGAAAATTAGAGTCGATCCGAGGGTGCGCACGGATCAGCAAGAGATTCCCGTTTCTATAACCCATTCTGAATGGGTTACCTGGCAAAAGGAGCAATGTTATTATGTTACCAAGTTAGTAGTGTGTCAGACGTACATGAGAGTACATCGTGTTTTGAGATTCTTTTTTCGGAGCATAGTAAAATGATGTGCTGCGTTCCACATGGAAGTTTGCTGTGCTTGATACACTTACGATTTGTGAATTTCTTTCAGTCATACGGTCGTTGTGTCAGAGCAGGACACATTGTAAGAGTCCTTGGCACATTTTACGCTGGTGTAGTTTTTACCTATTCTACATTAGGACGTAGAAAAGACGGTTGGGCTGGCATGAGCGCAACTTGTAGTGACTTGGTTGTGCCACAATTACCTCGGTTGCCTGATCTCGTTATTTTTCGTAATTGTTGTCAGATGTATGGTCACAATTCCCGTTGTATATGCTCCAACTGATGTTTTACATTTGAAAAGGACGACGTAGTTCGTTGAAACCGGTAATTTAACCACATTTTTTAAACAAAAATTTTATGTACTGTAACTATAGCTTCACTACTGTAGTGCCAAATAAACATTTAATTTTGAAATACAGAACTTACATGCATGATGTAAAGCATTATGATCACCTGCTTAGTAGCGTTTAGGTACATCTGTCCAACACAATACAGCAGCGATTCTGCCATTCATGGATTCGACAAATCCTAGGTAGGTTGCCGACGTATGAGGCACCAGGTTTTTACGCAACAGGTCACAAAATCTCCGTTAATTACGGGCTACTTGATCGTAGATGCATAGCTGTCACCCGATAGCGTCCCAGACGTGTTCTATTGCGTTGAAATCAGGCGAATCTGGTACCCAAGCCATCAACGGGAGTTCATTATCACGCTCCTCAAAACAACATAGCACTCTTCTGGCCTTGTGACCTTGGCATTTACTTGTGAGAGATATAGTTACCCAGCTGCAAGATGCCATGGCTTTCGCGGAACTGATTAAGGCTGAAGGGATGCAAGAACACTATGTGATCAAAAGTATCCGGACAGCCCCAAAATTACGTTTTTCACATTAGGTGCATTCTGCTGCATCTACTGCCAGGTACTCCGCATCAGTGACATCAGCAGTCATTAAACAATGTGAGAGAGCGGAATGGGGCACTTCACGGAACTCACGGACTTCGAACGTGGTCAGGTGATTGGGTTCCACTTGTCTCACGCCTGTACGCGAGATTTCCACACTCCCAAACTTGCCTAGGTTCCCTGTTCCCGATGTGATGGTGAAGTGGAAACGCGAAGGGACACGAACAGCATAAAAGCGCACAGGCCGCCCTCGTCCGTTGACTGACATAGCCCGCCGAGAGTTGAAGAGGGTCGTAAAGTGTATTAGCCAGACATCTATCCCAGACCATCACACAGGAATTCCAAACAGCATCAGGATCCACTGCAAGTACTAAGACAGTTATAAGGGAGGCGAGGAAACTTTGATTTCATTGTCGAGCGGCTGCTCATAAGCCACACATGCCAAACGACGCCTCGTTTGGTGTAAAGAGCGTAAACATTGGACTATTGAACGATGGGAAAACGTTGTGTGGAGTCACGAATCACGGTACACAATGTGGCGATCCGATGGCAGAGTGTGGGTATGGCGAATGCCGGGTGAACGTCATCTGGCAGCGTGTGTAGTGCCAACAGTAAAATTCGGAGGCAGTGTTGTTATGGTGTGGTCGTGTTTTCATGGAGGGGCCTTGCACCCCTTGTAGTTTAGCGTGGCACTATCACAGCACAGGCATATAGTGATGTTTCAGGCCCCTTCCTGCTTCACACTGTTGAAGAGCAATTCGGGGATGGCAATTGCATGTTTCAACACTACCGAGCACCTGTTCACAATGCACGATAATAACATCTTGAAATGGACTGGAATGCACAGAGTCCTAACCTGAACCCAACAGAACACCTTTGGGATGCTTTGGAATGCCGACTTCGTGCCAGGCCTCACCGACCGACATCGATACCTCTCCTCAGTGCAGCATTCCGTGAAGGACGGGCTGCCATTCCACAAGAATGCACCTGACTGAACGTATGCCTGCGAGAGTGGAAACTGTCATGAAGGCTAAGGGTGGGCCAACACCATACTGAATTCCAGCATTTCCGATGGAGGGCGCCACGAACTTGTGAGTCATTTTCAGACAGGTGTCCGGATACATTTGACCACATAGTGTAGTTGGTAACGATGTCATTGTAGTCCACTCCTCTCACGATGTCTTTCATTACTACCATAGGTTCTATGGAAGCGGAGGCGAAGCTACCCATCCATAACACAGCCCTCGCTGGCCTGGATTTGTGGAGCGGCACCTACTTCGAGTAGCCGTTCGCTTGAAGATGGTGTATCCCGAAACGACCATCGACTTGGTGTAAAAAGAAACATGATTCGTAAGACGAGATGACACGTGTCCATTGATCCAGGGACCCATCTCGATGATCCCCTGTCTATTGACGGTGTCGTTGGAACAAGATGTTAACACATAGGGGAAATCTGCTTAGTCCAGAGTTCAACAATGTGCGCTACACGGTATGCTCCGAAACTCTTGTGCCTGCACGAGCTTAGTGCTGTGGCTTCAGATATGCCAATGACCACAGGATATCCTGTTTCTAGAGAGCGGGCAAGCCTCTGACCTCCACGTTCCGTGATGAGGCATGATCTTTCAAACTCCTACTACTCGCGGTCTCACCGTTCTCCTGCCTCTGCCTCTGCCTCACGACAGGAGCACGCGAACAGCCGACCACCTTCATCGCTTCCTAGATTCTCGTTCCCGGACGCCGGCCCATGACAATCTGCCCTTTGTCCAAGCCGCTTACATCAGTGGACTTACCTAACTGCGGCTCGTGTCGTCGTTCGAATGATTCCCCACTCTGGTCCGCTTACATACTTTCCTTGAATGCTCACTGCTCTATCGGGCGACACTGATTCTCAAAGTGGTCAGCGGTTATAATGTTTGGCTCAGCAGTGTGACTCAAACAGAATCAGTCAGTAAGTCCCATAGTCAGCAAATGAGTGCTGACGGCAGACTGCCGTCCTGGACAAGATCCTGATATTGGTGGCTAGCTGTTACCTACATCAGATACGTTATGAACTGTCAAGTAGGAATTTATGTAGTGTGGATGAGTGTGGTAACTGCAGTGTGGTATTTGTGTTGTTATGCGTGAAAGGTAGTGAGAGGGTGAAATCCGACGCGGGTACATCCCACTCTCCCAATTATACCAAGGAGGAACGCGCCACTGCGGATGCGACCACAAATACACAAGCGCCAGGTATGTCCTACGGCGGCAAAGAGCTATGCATGAAATGAATATGTGGTTAGCTGGTTGAGCCATGCTACGTGTCATTAGTCGGCTGAAATGTGGAGCGGTCCGCAGGTTTTAAAGGCCGAAACGAGTACTATAGCTTCAGTGTGTCGGCCCACTCGGAAGGAGGCCGACTGGCACAAGGTCGAAACATCAAGTGAAGGAACAGGATTTCAGCGGTTGCACGAGAGAAATCTAGTGGATCACGTGTGCAGGTGTACGGGATTGTGCTGGCCCAAAGCCTCTCGATCAAATGAGGCTGTTGAAAGAGGGTGACAAGGTGGCCGGTTGGCATCGCATGGTCCTCCTTATGTCGTGAATGCAGAGTTCTCAGTACGGAACATAGGAAGCTGGCACGATTCGGTATCATCACAAGTGGAGCACTTGTTTGTATCTCGGTGCGGCCGGAGCCACAACTAAACTAGCTGTGTAGTAGTCATGCGCGACCCACGAAAGAGGAAAGCTGTGGTTGCCTGTAGTGACGCCACAGCCTGAGTCCCACGCACGGGAACATGAGCGACGGTGATAGCAGTTCGCGGTACGGTTTTCAGTACGGAATTCTGGTGCAAATGTATTAACTGTCGTGTATTGCAGAACAGAAAACTTAAATCGTCCCGACGGGATTCTATTTCCCTTGCATGATCCTGACTGTCCTCCAAATGTATAATAAACAGTTCACCGGGCGTCCCCCAAACAACGCAGATCTCATTTTTAATAAAGTCGCTATGTTCAGTTTCTTACCAGAGTCTAAGACCTCGCACAGGCGTCAAACGCTCACTGAAAGCACGGCGCCTACAGAAGACGACAGAGGGATTCCTGAAGCGGCTCCGGCATCGTGACGTGACGCGTGCTCCACCTCAGTTGCGGCAGGCCGTGTGTGCTGCAGGCTACCACTCAGGACGCCTATATAGGATAGCCGTGGAACGGCCGCCCCCACGCCGCCACGCGCAGGCGCCGCCGGCCCGTGTATCGACTGGCTGTTCGCTTAGAGCCGGCCCACCGCTCAGGCACTTCTACAACTGTTTACGAGGCACTTACACCACGCCTCCCCCACTGTCTCTCTCTTGGTTTATGTATGGATGGTGTGTTACCGCGCGCAGTCTCGAGCTAACGACTTTCACCAAATATACATAGGAGCAAGAAATGCAGCGTATCCTAGGAGCAACAGTCAATGTACTGGGATATGACAGGAACGATCATTAGAAGCAAAAAACGTCTACCTCAAATTATTTTATATTCAGGACAACCGCAGTTGTTGAAAGACACGATATTAGGAAGAACCCCGCTTACAGCTGGTACAACTGTTATTTACGAAAACACAACCTTTTAACGTTGTGAGTATATTTTAGACAGTCCTCTATTAATTTTAAAATCCACAAAATGTGGTGACACTGTACTTTCCTTTATACCGTGCAGGTTTACCTGATAATGGGCGCAACCGATCGTGTTTTAATAAACAACAATTTTACCAGCTGATTTCTTCATAACATCATAACAAAAAAGTCTAGTGAGCAGGAGATCTAAAATACATACCTTTAGAGCTGGTTCAGATGACAAAGTTTCACAGTAGCAATGATGAAAAAGTGCCCGGAGCTCTTCAGGCATGCATTTTAGAGTCCATGTTTACTAGAACTGCCGGCCGCGGTGGTCTCGCGGTTCTAGGCGCGCAGTCCGGAACCGTGCGACTGCTACGGTCGAAGGTTCGAATCCTGCTTCGGGCATGGATGTGTGTGATGTCCTAATGTTAGTTAGGCTTAAGTAGTTCTAAGTTCTAGGGGACTGATGACCAAAGCAGTTGAGTCCCATAGTGCTCAGAGCCATCTGAACCATTTTTTGGTGGTGATAACACCCTCAGAATCTGGTAAGGCTTGAAGATGGTGCACTGAAGCGCTGAAACTGGTAGACATACAATAAATAACATCATGAGGACGGCTGTAGGTGTTCCATTTTCTTACAGAAATAAAAACTGGTATGCGTTAAAATATTTTTTACTAGGACTCTTTTGCTTTTATCAAATGTTTCAAATGGCTCTCAGCACTATGGGACTCAACTGCTGTGGTCATCAGTCCCCTAGAACTTAGAACTACTTAAACCTAACTAACCTTAGGACATCACACACATCCATGCCCGAAGCAGGATTCGAACCTGCGACCGTAGCGGTCACGCGGTTCCAGGCTGAAGCGCCTAGAACCGCACGGCCACACCGCACGGCTTGCTTTTATCGATCGTTCGTGTTACATCACTGAATACTGACCATTCCACGCGGGATACTCTGTATAATCATTTACTCTTCTCGGAATTTCCACAATAAACCACAGACTAATGCACAACGCTTCTCTTTCTTTGAATGAGCTGTGATTTGGATGAGCTTCTCCCTGACGCTTTTGCGCTTACCGAGCGAACCTGTAACGAAAAGCGCTGCTTTTCTTTTGCGTATTCCCTGTTTCCTCTATCAGTCTTATCTGATACGGGTTGTACACTGTAGGTACGTCTTTGTCGAACGAGGATTTTGTAACCCATCTCCGCCGTGGATGGATTCTTGTGAAGAATCTCAGCTTTTCCTGCGATTGGTTTTGTGCGTCTGTTCCACTTTAAATCACTCCGTACGCTTACTTCCAAATATTTGGTTGGTTGGAGGTAAAGAGAGTTAACAGCAAAATCGTCAGTCCCTCGTTCAAGAGATATTTTATTCAGAGGTAGAGACGTCAGTCAATAATTTGATCAAAAATTGTTCAAATGGCTCTGAGCACTATGGGACTTAACATCTGAGGTCATCAGTCCCCTAGACTTAGAACTACTTAAAGCTAACTGACCTAAGGACATCACACATCCATGCCCGAGGCAGGATTCGAACCTGTGACCGTAGCAGCAGCGCGGTTCCGGACTGAAGCAACTAGAATTTGATTGAATTATGGAAGTATGTAGTAGTGATAAAATCTAGACACTGAATCCAATATTGATGCTTTACTTTACAAATAATTTAAGTAGAAGTGCACAGGTTGGGCCGGTACGTACACTGTTCGATCATCTACTATATTCTACAACTCTACAAGAGGCCGCCGTGTCCGAAAAGGAGTGGCTGATAAAGTGAAAAAGGTGCTGTGTTAAAGCCAGTATTGCCGTTTGTAACATTCTGCGCGTCTTTTCTCTTTGGTCTCTTCTGTTAGTTGTCTCACTAGTGGAGCTTTTAGTCACCACGTATAGTGATGCACATTTTCGGTATGTTGTGTAATATTTGCTACCGTGAATAATATTATACTTAGTGACTGAAGTGCTTCAGAAGCTATATATATTATCTTGAAATTGGCCCTTCTTTGTCTTACTAGCAGAGCTAACCTAAAACAACTGAACGCCGCTTTCAGGCCCACAGAAGCGCGCGACGCCGGCCGGCCGCCGTGTCATCCTCTGGCATATGGCGTCATTCAGATGCCGTATGGAGGTGCACGGGGTCAGTACACCTCTCCCCTGTCTTTTCGGGCCATCGAACCGCTACTTCTCATTCAAGTAGCTCCTCAATTGGCATCACGAGGATCAGTCGACCCCGTCAAGGAAAATTCCCTGGCACCACCGGTAATTGAACGCGGGGCCTCCGCGTGAAGTGAGACACACTGACCACTCAGCTACGCAGGCAAACTTGGTGTCAGCGCTAACTGCTGAAAATTTACTTAAGTCTTAGTTTGTTAAAAAAGTTGTTAAAACTGTCGATGCTCACTCTCTATGCCCCACCAACTAAAATTTCAACACGCTCAACGTCTAACGACAAGCTTGTAGGTGTTTGCCTGTTGGTCTTCTATCACAAAAATAACACTTACAGAGTCATTTTGGTAGTGTGATGAATCTTAGAGTACTGGTATAAACAATACGTTAGGCCTTTCTTTCCTAATTCGTTTCCAAAATCTCGATTCCAGCGCTAGTTCAAATGGCTCCGAGCACTATGGGACTTAACATCTGAGGTCATCAGTCGCCTAGAACTTACAACTACTTAAACCTAACTAACCTAATGACATCACACACACCCATGCCCGAGGCAGGATTCGAACATACGACCGTGGCGGTCGCGCGGTTCCAGACTGTGGTATCTATAACCGCTCGGCCACACCGGCCGGCCCATTGCTAGTATTAATATGCGAGTACACAGAACAAGATTTATTCAATTTTTTTTTAATACGATCAGGAAATTTAATTGAACCACAACTGGCTGTTCAACTGAAAGATTTATAAAATGCTGTACATCTACAGCTTCATATCGTGCCAACGCCTTTACAAGTGTGTTATGGTCCAATTCAAGCGCATTATGTTTATACTTAGGCGCTTATCGTTGTATAATTACAGGTAACATTAACCATGCTTTTTGCTCCAGTCTGTTTTATCGGTCTGAAAGGTGTGGCTCACAAGATAAGGTTACTGAAAACTTCGTCAATGGACGGTAGACTTAACTACTGAATCATCAAATAGAAACCGTTCAGCACATTCTCATCTATTGTGTCTTGCGCGTGCTTTAATTCTTAACTAAGGCGTAGTTAACGGGATTTTATATCACTCAACATAAAAATTTTATATTCTAGTTCAGAACTAGAGCAACAGAGTTTCTGAAAAGAAGACAGGTGCACTAGACCGCCGCACCGTTACAGTTTCCTGTTCCGTAACAATGTACAATGGACGTCCGGTAGCGCTCAGATACAATAGTACTCTAGCATCCTGCTGATGCAAGCCGTTGAATTTAAAGGTAAATCATTGGGGGCATTCGTGTGAACAGGTCATCAGTCATGACCTGTCAATATCTTGCATTTTTCCTCTGCTCTTTTACTCATAGCGTGAAGTAATGAAAAGTGCGAGGCGATGCTAAATTAACTTTGTTTAGACTCTGGAGATTATACGAGGAGCTGCCAGTGTTGCAGTGAGGCTAGTGTAATCAAAGAGGACTTGCGGAAGCAAAATGCTGACCGTGACATGGGGTGTGGTGGGGGTTCGAGGGCGTGGCGCCGCAGCCAAGAGGCTTTTTCGGCTGCCTGGGCAGGTCGATTGCGTTTCCGTACGAGCTACGTAACAGGCGGATCTAGAACGGGCTTATAGCCGGTCAAATGGTAACGTGTTTGGAGCAGTCCTTGCCGCTTGTAATCACATCACAGGCCGCTTAGTAATCCGGATTAGCAGCAGATGCAATTCAGGCCACAGGAATTCTGTTCATCTATATCTCAACTCGGCACGATATCTTAACGTCGTTGAATACCACCACCATTTGCCGCGTTCCATTCGCGAATGGGAGCGAGTAGAACGAAAGTTTCGATGTGAATAAGAATTTCTGTTGTTTTCTGTCTACATCTACGTCTACTGGGTACTCTGCAATTCACACTTAAGTGCCTGGCAGAGGGTTCATCGAACCATTTTCGCCGGCCGCGGTGGTCTCGCGGTTCTAGGCGCGCAGTCCGGAACCGTGCGACTGCTACGGTCGCAGGTTCGAATCCTGCCTCGGGCATGGATGTGTGTGGTGTCCTTAGGTTAGTTAGGTTTAAGTAGTTCTAAGTTTTAGGGGACTGATGACCACAGCAGTTGAGTCCCATAGTGCTCAGAGCCACTTGAACCATTTTCATACTACTTCTCTACCATTCCACTCTCGAATGGCGTGTGGGGAAAAAGGAACACCTAAATCTTTCCGTTCGATCTCTGACTTATTTTATTATGATGATCATTTCTTCCTACGTAGATGGGTGTTAACAAAATATTTAAGCAATCGGAAGAGAAATTTGCTGACTGAAATTTCGTAAATAGATCTCGCCACAAAGAAAATCGCCTTTTGTTTCAGAGACTGCCACCCCAACTCCCGTAACATATCAGTGACTCTCACCCCTATTGCGGGATTAAACAAAACGAACTGCCCTTCTTTGAAATTTTTCGATGTCCCACGTCAATCCTACCTGGTAAGGATCCCAAACCGCGCAGCAATATTCCAGCAGAGGACGGACAAGTGTAATGTAGGTTGACTCTATAGTGGGTTTGTCGCATCTTCTAAGTGTTCTGCCAACAAAGCGCAGTCTTTGTTTCGCCTTCCCCACAATATTATCTATGTGGTCTTTCCAATTTAATTTGCTCGTAATTGTAATTCCTAGGTATTTAGTCGAATTGACAGCCTTTAGATTTGTGCGATTTATCGTATACCCTAAATTTATCAGATTTCTTTTAGTACCCATGTAGATGACCTCGCACTTTTCTTTGTTTAGTGCTAATTGCCAATGTCATTTGAAAGATGTATATCAGAGAAACTACGAGGGACAGTCAAAAAGTTTGTTGTAACTGTTTTGCTGCCCTCGTATCAGTCTGAGTTAATTATTAACTAATTATCCTTAATTTCTGCAATAATTGGCAAAACGTTTTTTGTTTATTTACAGGTAAGAGTATCCGGTGATCTGTTGGCACGATGTCCGGTTCGAGTAACGGCGAACATCGAATTCATGTGCAGATTGGGGAAATCTGCTGCAGAGCCATTGTTAGCCTTACAAACATTTTACGGGGGTTCTGCTTTAAAGAAAAGCAGCCGTTAACGATTGGTTGTCAGCATTTTTGGACGGACAGGAATCGATGGAAAACGAACACCGTAGTAGAAGACGACCGAGCAAGTGAAACAGTTAATTAGATCAGACCGACGATTGACCATCGATGAGTCGACACAAGAATTGCGGGTCTCTCATGAATGATTTCACGCAATCCTGTACGATAATTTCAAGATGAAAGGTGTCAGTGCAAAGTTTGTCCCACGGATATTGACCCCAGATCAAATGGGAACTCGTTTGTTGACTGCGGCCGAATGTTCTTATAAAAAGCACAGAGGACGCGACATTTCTTGTGGCAATCGTTACTGGTGGCGAGATCTATGACTACATACCCGGTACGGTGCAAAAAGGTAGTCATCAGAACGTCGCACAACGTCCTCTTTTTGACCAAAGAAAACACGTCAGGTCAAATCCAAAACAAAACAGATGCTCATTGCGTTTTTCGACCACGAGCGTGTGGTGCACCACGGCTTTGTAACAGCTGGATAAAGCGTTAACAACCTCTTCTATATGCAGGTTTTGAAACGACTGAGGGAGAAAATGCGAAGAAAACGTCCCTCGAATTGCATAGAGGGTAGACACTGCATCACGACAATGCTCCCTCCCACACATCGCTTGTTGTGGGGACATGGTTCGCACAAACGAACTTTCCACTCCTTTACCAGCCACCCTACTCATCGGATTTAGCACTTCAAATGGCTCTGAGCAATATGAGACTCAACTGCTGAGGTCATTAGTCCCCTAGAACTTAGAACTACTTAAACCTAACTAACCTAAGGACGTAACTGTTTTGCACCGAAGAAGACATCAAAATCAACGCGACGGCTGAACTTCGGAAGATACCCAAAACACGACTTTCATAACTGTTTTCAGCAATGGTAGGAGCGGTGGAACAAGTATGCATGTATGTGTGTGTGTATGCGTGCGTGCGTGTGTATGTGTGTGTGGGAGGAGGGGAGGGGAGGAGAGGGGAAGGGAGGGGCGGGGGAGGGGACGGAGGAGCCTACTTTGAAGGCGATTAAGTAAACGTGTACCTATATTGTGGTAACACATAGTTACAACGAAATTCCGGTAACTTTTTGAATGTCCCTCGTAGTCTAGCGTTTGCGCTGTAGTTTGATGAGTTTATCCGTAAAGTTTACACGCTTTGTTAACGAGCCCGTGGCGAAACACGCGCTCTACTCTCGCACTTCTCTGCCTCCCCTATTGATTGCGGTAACTGGGAAGAAGGAAGAGTGAGGTCGGGTCACACATTTTCAACTGTCCCCGTTGATATTTATCAACTCCTGTACGCAGTTAATCTCTGGATTTCATTGTAATTTCATTCTTCGAGAGCTGCAAGATCACCAATGATATCTGTTCTTTCGGACATTTCCAAAAGAATAGATACCATCTTCATAGAGAATTAAGGTCTTGTCGACAAGGTGGTCATCAGAGACGGAGATAATACACACTGAAATAATGTGCGATTAATTACCGAACAAGTTGTCGTAGTGGTAAGGCAGTGTAACCATTACTAGGAGGATGGCGGTTCAAACCCCTGTCAAGTCATTCAGTTTTGAGTTTTCGTAGTTTCTCTACGTCTGTTCATGCGAATGCTGGGAGGGTTCCTTTCTAAGGGCAGGTCTGAACGCTTTCTCCACCCTTCCTTGAAACCGTGATGCCTGAGAAGACGTCGTTGTTGACTGGACTTTAGCCTATTCTTCTATTACGGTAATTTGTGAAAAGAAGTCTTAATACATAAAAAATAGAAAAATACTTGACAACTGCTTCAGCAAACAGATGTGAAACAAACGCAGCTACTTTGTCAATTGGGAAATAGTCAAGGTAGCACTGCTCGAAATTCGTGATATCACAGCATAAAAGCAGTTCCTTCGCCGCATAAAGCAGCATAAATCGACTAAAGATACTTTAATCGCGATATCTTCATTACAAATGAAGAAAGTAAATAGTAATGTCTTATTACGGTATACGTTACGTAGAGTGTGTTCATCGTGGGAGCTAGACATTCAGAGAGCGCGACAGGCGCGCCGTAGTCACACCTGGAGAACGGAGAGCAGCGCTGGGCGCGTGGCGGCCGCGATAAGGCAGCAGGAAGGCCTCCAGGACACACGTCACACGGCCTGAGCGGCGCCCGCTTTCGGCTCCCTTTTTATCATCGCTGACCGTACCCACACCACACCACAACACAGCTTCGGATTCCCTTGAAACAGAGCTTAAATGGCGTTTCTTGGAGCACAGCGTCACAATTTGCTGTAGCACAATAAGTTTCAACAATGTCGTCGATTTCTTGTACGAGTGGATTTCAATAAGTAACGTAAGTCTTTTACATTTTTTTTCTTTTTTGAAAGCAGCAGTTGCCAACCGAAGGAATGGAACGCCCAACTGCTTATGAACCTTGTGGCCAGCATGGAAGCAAGTAGCAGAGCACGCACCGCTGGCCGTGATGATCGACACTCTGTTAAGAACGATGTCCCGCCTTTTGTAACGCCCAGGGGTCCATCGTAAATCGCGGTGATTTCAGTGTAATTACTGCCTTTGAATAATAGTGTCATTTCTTGAGTATTGCTCGTGAAACCTTATTAAGTTGATATGATGAAAGAGAGAAAAAAGAACTGCATGATTCGGAGCCATTTGTTTAGTCAACATGCGAGTTGCAGCCATTGGATGTTGGTTATTACATTAAATCCATAAATGAACATTACATGAAAAAATAATGAGTCTCCCAAGAGTGACTTGAAAGAGGTAGCTAGTCCTCCACGGCAGTAATAATTTAAAAGAGAAATTTATCAAAGGCGAATAAAATGTTCGTCTAGCCCCTAGGGAGTCCTAAGTAGTATAACCGTAGTTGCCACATTGAGAAGAAGATGGGAGATACTGTTGACCGTGCGAGAGACTAATTTCTAATTCATGGGCTGCAAGTGCGACAGCTCTTACCCGGATACCACCTGTTTGTGGTGTGGTGTGGTGCGTGCGCGTGTAATTTCGGCGATCGAAGTGGCGGATGTCTTCTCTCGTTGCACGACCGGATTCTTACAGCTGTGATATGATACGACCGACTCCAATGTAATGGAGGGCAGTACGTGCAAAACGAGGGTCGCGACAACTTTCGCACCAGTTCTTGCGACAAAACTAAAAACCAAACGTCACCGAAGACAGTCTGCATCAGACTGGGACTGGAAAGCGCGACTGCTTTAGTTTTATTGGCTCGGTGCAGTGTCTCTACCAGCAAAAATCTAGTTTCTATGCTCACTATACTAGGGTGAACTCCCCTGCGGCTTTTTAAGTCGTCTTCTACGGCTGCGTGACTACGAAGTCAATTTGAAATAAATGGCCTCATTCGACAACGGTTCACACCATGTTCGGGCTTTCTTAAAAAAATGTGCTTGGTGACTATTAATATTGTTTTGATCTCACCATCTGATGTCACGTAACTCGACAACACATTGCCGGATACAGAAAACCGCGAAAAACAGATATTACAGTGGAAATCCGCATAACAAGTTTCTCGACATTAAAGAAGCACGTAAAAAAATACATTATTGCGACCGTCGGATTTGTAATTTACTCTCCTGTATGGATCGGTGACTGGAACTTATATTGCCTAACTGAGCACTTCTTTTTTGTAAAGGCTGCAAAAAGAGCGGTCGATTGCGCCACTGTATGCGTGAGTGAAACAATGACGAGAAATCTCAGGTTCACAGTGGGTCACGGAAAAGCAACTACAGATACACACATAACAAAAGAGATGACGTGCATTGCGAACAAACTTACACAAAAAAATTTGCGAGACCATGTTCCGGAACGGTTCGCCTCCGTTGCTGAGTGGTGACGGCAGGTGACTACCATGGGGGGAATCCGGGTTCGGTTCCTCGTACTGCCGCTGATTTTTCCTTACAAAGGCGAACTGGAACGGGGTGCACTCAGCCCACAAGTCGTAGAACTAACTTACCTTCCAGAATGAGTCAAAAATCAGATACGTGGCTATTTGTGAAACTTGCAGGACAAACAGGCACACATGTGACTGAAATGAAGCTTATATTACATCCATGACAGCACACAGTTGTTATTAAAGTACGGCACCTCACATTTGACACCGAAAAATTGGGAGTCAACTTGAACCTTGGACATTGCCCGTCGACTCTGAGCCGTGACGTGGTGGTATTGTGGCGGGTAACATGATACATGTGCACAGTGTTGTTTTGTTTTACTTGGGGGCTGATAGCCGTGATAGTTAATGCTATACTTGTAGTTTCAATGGGGTTCGTATAGGGCGTTGTGAAATGTGGTGGTGTGGACACGTTATTAAATCTATATGTTTAACGAGATGATCAGTCAGAGTTTAAATATTATCTTAAGTTTTCCTAGTAGTGACAGTAAAAAGTGACTAAAATTTGCGTCAACATAAAATTTCTTATGAATACATCTTCCTTGATTGCCGTGCTAGTTTGTTTGATAGATCGAAGCGCAGTCTGTGCCTTCTAGTAATGTTAAAATATTATGCGTCAGCTCTCGCGGGTTTGGGGTGTCTATATTGGTATCGCTTTTTGGTTTTATGTATTGTCATTGGCCTTTTCAGTTAAACTACATACGTCCAAAACTTGCAATTCCCCATTCTTAGTTAGGCTGAGAAGACCAGAATTACCCATGTAACTATTTATTCAAATCCATCTCTATCTCGCTCCTCTCTCTGTCCATCTCTTCCTTCTACCAGCCAGCCTCGGTGGCCAAGCGGTTCTAGACGCTTCAGTCCGGAACTGCGCGACTGCTACGGTCGCAGGTTCGAATCCTGCCTTGGGCATGGATGTGTGTAATGTCCTTAGGTTAGTTACGTTTAAGTATTTCTAAGTTTTAGGGGACTGATGACCTCAGATGTTAAGTCCCATAGTGCTCAGAGCCATTTGAGCCTTCTACCACACCCCTCTCTGTCGAACTCCTCCTCCTGCTCCTCCTCCCCCCTTATGTCTCTGTCAATCTCCTGCCTCTCCCCGCCTGTCCACCTCATCCCCCTCCCTTCTCTGTGCACATCATCCTCCCCCCCCTCTCTCTCTCTCTCTCTCTCTCTCTCTCTCTCTCTCTCTCTACTCAGCCGTGCTCATCCGCACACATGTACTTCCTGCAACCCATGCCGATACTACCCGCACAACACGCCTGTCATGCAGAGCAGCTTGCAAAATTGGGACGGTGGGTCTCATGGTCGACATTTTGAAATCATGTTTCTGGTGTATTTCGATGCTTGTGATAACGTATTTTATGCATGAGCTTAAATGCTAACTACTTGACAGCCGCCAGCTCGTGCTCCGAGTCGCAATTCACCGATACACATTGGACACGTAAGACTTCTCTAGCGATTTTCTCGAAGTTGCCTAAGTCGTCGCCTTACTACTTGCACATTATGTTGTTCTAATTGACTACTAAAAGCATACACAGTTTGAAATTAATCCGTGATCTGAACATTGAGGCCTCCCCTTGTGAGAAGAGGTTAACAAAACGCTTCCCTTATTTTCGAATGTCGCTCTGTATGTGTCATAATCCGGTACATCGAGATTTAAAGAAACAAAACACAAAGTTTCAAAAATTAATCGCATGCTCAAGGTAACTTGTTGGGTTCGACTGTTATTCTTAATCATTTATTCACATTTTCATTACGCACCGAAAACTATGCGCACACATATGGTCTTTTTTCTACGTAATAATTGTCTCTGTTCCTGACTAAGTTCGTCAAACTACTCATTCAAAGTCGTTCATAAGGCGATTCCCTCAAATCACCGTACTTGCAGGCATCGAGCGTTATGTTCCACATTTCCAAGCCCTTCCTTTGCCTCTCTTATCGGCAGTTCCGCGTTTATTTCATCCACGTCATAAATACGCTACACACTGCTCCGGCCCTTTGGTGATACGGGATACAAAGACGCCATCTGAACACGCTGGCCGACAATGGATGCACCATCAGCGGCCGGTGCAGCCTGTCACGTTGTCAGCGCCTCTGATTTTCAATGATAAAGCCAGGTGTCGCAGGCAGCCGCTTCGGTGTTTCGCCATGTACGGAAATGGCTATTCATGTGAATGAACGCGTATACAATGCAATGCCACTGCGACAAACAGTAAAACTGTCGATCCGGTAGAACGACCAGAATGGCCTTTTGGTTTTGCCAATAACTTAAAATCGATACAGAGAAGTAATAAGAGTACTAATTTATTTATCTCACATTGTCCCTACACATCGAGACATTTAACCCGTTGTTTTATTAGGTTCTGAAATATTTTTAAGCTAACATCGCAACCAGGCGGTGGCTCACGTTTCCACAAAAGCGGAAGATACACCGAGGCGACAAAACCTCCTAATATCACATCGGACCTTCTTTTGCTCGGCGTAGTGCAGCACTTCAACGCCGCATGGAGTCTACAAGTCGTTGGAAGTCCCGTGCAGAATTATTGAGCCAAGCTGCTTCTACAGTCGTCTAAAATTGCGAACGTGTTGCCGGTGCAGGATTATGTGCACGAACCGACCTCTCGATTATGTCCGATAAATGTTTGATGGGATTCATGTCGGGAGATACGGGTGGTCAAATCATTTGATCGAGTAGTCTAGAATATTCTTCGAACGAATAGCGGACAGCTGTAGCCCGGTGACATGGCGCACTGTCATCCATAAAAATTCTATCGTTATTTGGGAAAATGAAGTCCATGTATTGCTGCAAATGTTATCCAAGTAGCTGAAAATAACCGTTTCCAGTCAGTGATCACTTCAGTTGGACCAAATGATCGAGTCCATTCCATGTAAACACAGACTACACCATTATGGAGCTACCACCAGCTTGCACAGTGCCTTGTTGGCAATATGGGTAAATGCCTTCGTGGGGTCTGCGCCACAATGGAACCCTACCATCATCTCTTACCAACTGAATCTGATCAGGCCACGGTTTCCCAGTATTCTAGGCCCGATCGATACGACCAAGAGCCCAGGAGAGGGGCTGCAGGCGATGTTAGCACAGGTATTCACGTTAGTCATCTGCTGCCATAGTTTATTAACGCCAGATTTCACCGCACTGCCCAAACGGACACGTTCGTCGTACGTCCCACATTGACGTCTGCGTTTATTTCACATAGTCTTGCTTGTCTGTTAGCACTGATAACTCTACGCAAGCGTCGCTGCTCTCAGTTGTTGAGTGAGGGCCGCCGGCCACTGCGTTGTCCGAGGTAAGAGGTAATTTCTAAAATTTTGTGTATGTATACGTGCATATCACTGTCCCATGACTTTTCTCACCTCACTGTACTTGTTTTTAAGGAAACGAACGAAAGTGAGTTGTGTGTACAAAGATTAGCGCTATAAATACATTCTTGTTGACTGTGTTTTGTCATGTATCACGCCTTTGAAACTCCCTACCATGTTTCTTCAGGTGTTATATTAACATTTTTTTAATTTGTTATTGGTGTTGCAAAACGGTACGGAATATATCTTCACCATCGCAAAAAACAGCGAGTATCGCTTTCCGAGTGAAAGGCGTCGTCTTACGATTCTTCTTTATCACATTGCCACATGTCACTTCCCCGGACCCTAAAACCCTAGCAAACGTAAGATTAGACGTCTTATTTTGTACCTAATGACGCTCAGAACTATCAAACAAAGTGTTAGTCTCCTATACTATTCACTGCCGATTACAGTAATAACAGCAGAATCTAACGTGCATTCCGCTATGACTGTAGTAGAGTTTGAACACACCACGAGCCTTCTGCAATTTGGGGGCGTTTGTGATTTCTAGACAGTAGTTGCCGGTGTAATGTCATGCGAAGCACCAGTCTAGCCCATAATTGACGACACTAAACCGTCGACGCAGACAGGTGCACATGCATTACCCAACTCTGGCGTCGAGCCGGCACTTTGGACGAAGCTGTACAGCCTACTGCAGCAGCGGGAACGAGGCGGTAGTCATTCTGTCCAACAACAACTCGGCGCTGCATACAGCGTCTTCAGTCCAAAGCCCCCCCCCCCCCCCCTCCCATCCCCAACAACATACACACACACATATTCAGCGCTACTACTGTAACACCATACACGTGCCGAAATGTCTCGTTATAACACCGTACTTCCCGGATATCGTTCTTTGTTCACTGTTTCAGCTTATAAGCTGGAATTACATGATCTGACGTAGATGGCTAATATTGGCACTTATATACAGGTTTCTATTTCTTTTAACTGTTCTTCAGTGACAAACAAAACAGGACGCAGCCGCGCCTATACGTGCGAGCCCTCTCTAGAACTATACTCAGTTGTTGCGGCACGCCACCACTCTCTAACAACTACGATTGACGAACTCTGACAGGGTTACAGCAGCACGGAATGACTTATCCGTTTATGTCACCCAAACTGAGTTCGATAAGATGCCCAGTCGATTAGAACCATAGTTGCTGCCAGAGGTACAGCTCTGTGTACTAAATTGGCACATTATATACCTCTAATTTCCTAGAAATTGGAGCCGCGGGGGGAAGCCGTGCGTTCTAGGGCGTCTTGTCATGGTTCGCTCGGCTCCCCCCGTCGGAGGTTCGAGTCCTCCCTCAGACAAGGATGTGTATGTGTGAGTGTGTGTGTGTGTGTGTGTGTGTGTGGTGTGTGTGTGTGTGTGTGTGTGTGTGTGTTTTGTCCTTAGCGTAAGTTAGTTTTAGTGCGTAAGCCTAGGGACCGATGACCTGCGTAAGCCAAGGGACCGATGACCTCAGTAGTTTGCTCCCATAGTTCTTACCACAAATATTCCTGTTATGACGCATCTATGTTTCTAAAAATTGTGCTATGTTCTTTTGCTTGGTATCCTTAGGTTTTGCAAGAGGAGTAATACGGCGCTTTTTAATTTCTGCAGTAACATTTGTCCCATTAAAAACTGGGGAATTTGGTGAGACTGCCATCAAAGCTCAGTCTGTTCTAGTGTTGACAATCCAGGCCCCAGGGCCAGACATGTTCTCAAGAGGTGACATCGAGCACTCCAATAACACATCACAGAACAAGACCCCCAGTCTCAATGAGCTGACCATCTCATATCCGTAGCATTGAGACCAGAGTCAGGAAAAGGAGTTCGTTGTTCGCCTACAAATTCTATGTATTCGTTCTGGCAGTTTTTTTCCTGTTCTGTGTTATTACTAGAATTCGCGGTAAGATTTTGACTTTTTTTATAATACAAGGTGTTTTAAAAAGAATGACGTGATTTCAAAACTCCGCATTTATTGATAAAAACATATTACAAACATGGGATGGATCGCAAAATACTCACAAAATCTTACAGTTTCTCGTGAAAAAGCGTGCGGTCCCTACTTTTTTACGTGAACCACTGTCACTGGAATGAGGAATCTTGAAATTCGGCAGAATTGGTTTTTTCCACAACTTCAGGAGGACTCAAGACGACTTCATTCGCCAACAAGATGGAGCTCCACCACACTTGTATTATCCCTATCACCTGCAACCCATGGAGGCCACTTCGAACGTCTGTTATGACGTGGATGTGCTGCAGCTGTGTACTATGTTCCGGTACGATTTGTTGTCGTTGAGTGCACACCGTCCATTTCCGGACACATGTTCATAGGACCTTTTGTCCTCCATTTCCAGCCAGGAATTCGTCCCTGAAGTTTATCGGTTTTATTAACATTCACCCTGAATAATCTACAAACCATTGGGAAGTGCATGGCAGACGCTACTTCCCTTGCACAACGCAATAAAGTTTCTTCGTGTTCCATTCGTGTAGAAGGAGGGGAAGAAAGCGTGCTTAAATGACAATGTGCGCGTTGTAATTAGTGTGATACTGTCTTCGCCGTCGCTACGGAGGCGATATATAAGGCGGAAACGGATTCTTCCCTTATTGTTGAAAATTCTTACATAGGCTTTCGAGTCAGCACGCAACAGTTTTGCACCACTAACTTGACGCTTTCCCTGAGTCAAACTTGTGACTATTCTTACTGCCCTTCTTTGTTTACATTCAGTGTCCTCTGTTGTCCCATTTGAGATGGATCCTATACAGTAGAGCACTTTCATAGAAGTATTTTTTAAGGTATCTCCTTTGATGACTAATTGAATTTTCTCGATATCGTGTTAATGTTCCGAAGCCTCTCTTCAGAAAAGTTTACGATGAACAGTGAAAAATTCATTTATGCTTCGCACGCGGTCTTTCGAAAACACAGGCAGCACTAGCATTGGAGGGTATATAAATAGTGTCGGGGGGACGCGGAAAACAGTGCAGTTGTTGTCATAATGCGAAAACGGAGCGATTTATCTGACCTCCAAAAGAGCACGATGATCGGCTTTCGGGCCAAGCGTACAAGCTTTACCGAAACGGGTAAGTTTGTAAATTCTTTGCGTCCCACCGTGGCTGAAGTACACCGTGCCTGGGCAAATGGCGCTACCGAGAACCAGCGCCGAGACAACTGTAGTGCACCACGGGTCATACATGACAGGAGTGAAGGACAGCTGCGGAGATGTGTACGGGCGAACAAACGTACAACTGTTGAACAACTGACCGCCCAGATCTATTGCCGAGCTACCAGGAGGGTCTCCTCAAAGACCGTTTCAGCGAACGTTGCTGCGTACGGACCTCTGCAGCTGGCGCCTGGTTCATGTACACGTGCTGGGTGCTATTCACTGGCGACGAAGGCTGGAATTTGCACGCCAATATTGCAACTGGAAGCCTACTTAGCGGTGACTGTTGGCCTTCTCAAATGAATGTATGGCGTTTTTTTTCCCACGACAGCATCTACCAGCAGGACAACGCAGAAATTAACACAGCTCGCGATGTATGCGCGTGGTTCGAAGAGCACCACGATGAGGTTACTGTATTCTAATGGCCATTAAACTCCCAGGATTTACAGCCAACCGAGAATATCGGGGACGACCTCGACAGGGCTGTTCACGCCACAGATCCTCAACCGAGGAAGCTAACGCAGCTGACCACGGCACTGCAGTCGGCATGGCTCCACATCCCTGTCGGTACCTTCCAGAACCTCGCTGACTCTCTTCCTGCATGTCTCGCTTTGACATGCGCAGCAAAAGGTGGTTATCCGGGCTTTTGACAGGTGGTTACATTAATGTGACTGCACAGTGTATAACGCTGAAAATCAAATAGACTCGAAAAAATAAAAACTTAGTTTTCAAAAGCAGGATGGACGATAACAGAAGAGTATACTGAGAGAACTAATGGGACCTAAGGACAGAATAACAGTCCGCATCCTAAGGCATACTCGGTTAACCAACACCATAATAACAGTTGCGAAGTACCATTCACGGATGCCTAAGTGTTAATGGCAGCGTGTTTTGTAAACGATATGACTCCGGAGTACAGAAGATAATCAAGATAGAGGAAAGATTATCTCTGAACGTCCCGTTGACAAGATCATTGGACCACTTCAAAGGCATAGACAAAAATAAAGCAGGACGTTAGCGGCTGCCTTTTCAGCGGAATCATCCTTCGACTAGCAATGAAGAAGTTTGAGACGCAACGGACAACCGAAAACAGTGTGGCCACACCAAGATCGATCCTCGCTCGTCTGTAATGCGACCCCAGTGCCTTTATTGCATTATCGAGCTCGGTAGTTCCGGCAGCGTCATATGAGAAAATTATTGTCACCTATGTTACGTATTAAGCGGTGCTAATTGTGTCATCTGCATCCGTAACATACATTCTGGTGCGCGCGTGGCATAAGCAGCTGTGCCAAGGCCGGAAGTCAAGTGACTCCGGAATGCGGTGGCTCAACAGGCAGCTGGCGGTAGGCAGTAGCAATAACTGGCTCCACAAGCTTCAACAAGAGCAGCCCTTTCGTGGAAGAGAAACCGTCAAAAGGAAGTCGCTATCCCTTAGATCGATTTAATCATAATGTTGGGCGCGAAAATTTGTGAAGCTGAGTTTTCGGCAGAGAACAGAATTCTTCAGGCAATGCGAAAGACATGGGACGGCATAAATCGTAACTCGCCCACCTATACACCCGTTGTTTACATTTCGTCTACTAAGTATTCCCCGCTGCGTGACTGTTGGCGAAACTGTACTTTAACTTGGTCCTCGACACCGCATTATCAGACATAGGACCGAAAGCCGGTTGTTAGCGATCTCGACAAACGCTTCTGCGCCCGAGTGCCTTTCGTTAAGTCGCTGCATTCTGTGGCACTTGTCTCGAGCTAGTCTCGCCGCCTGTATATCGATTGGCAGGTGCCGTGCCAAGCGCCCCTAGCGTGCGGAGGGCGTACTGCGACGGCGGCAGCGGCGTGCGGCCTACGTCACTACATTCTGGCCAACGACCTGCCAGTAACACGCGGCCGCCCGCAGAATGACACACGTCGCACTTCGAGAGCCGAGTGGCCAGCACGGGGTCGATATGCCACAGCTAGCGGAAATTTCTTTGAACACGATGCACATTCGTGCCAGTGACATCCAATCACTGAAATTCGTTTGATACTACAATATCTTCGTACTCTGGTTCTCGCAATAATGTCACGAGGAAACTGTTTTGCTCGATGTATCAGAGCGCAGCGTGGAAGAAAACTATGAGAAAACGATCTTCAAAACACTGTATATTGTAAACTGAATCAGGAAACGAATGCAATGGCTAAAGTACGGATACGGATAAATAACAGTCAAACGAGCAGCAGTATTACCGCTCCACCAGTGCATATGCCGAAACTCTGGAAACAAATCATCGAACAAAGATGGTGGTGGTTACTGTTTAACGTCCCGCCGACAACGAGGTCATTAGAGACGGAGCGCAAGCTCGGGTTATGGAAGGATTGGGAAGGAAATCGGCCGTGCCCTTTCAAAGGAACCATCCCGGCATTTGCCTGAAACGATTTAGGGAAATCACGGAAAACCTAAATCAGGATGGCCGGAGACGGGATTGAACCGTCGTCCTCCCGAATGCGAGTATCGAACAAAGAGGAAATTTATTTTCGTTCGGGCTCTGGATTGCGGCAAAAGTTTACGACCACATTTTCGTCAATATTGAAATTTTTCCAAACTTAAATCGCCTTATCGGTGTATTTTATGCAAATGGAATAGATCACCCAGTAATTGACTGCTCGTAGCAGGAATAGTTGCAGATTGCTATTCGCCAGATCCACGAAAAACCAGTTCCGTGAACGTGTTTATCAGACTATAGGCGTGAACCTTCCGAATGTCTTACTAATATCAGTTTCGAGTTGTCGCAAAAGAACACGCTGTTCTCAGCACTATTCCATACGCGGAAGCGCTTTGCTCTGACCTGTAACGGAAATTTTACAAAATTTCTGCCGGATAGTATGGTTGATGGCATGGCGACGTTGAAACACGCTCATTATCAAACGGAACAGACGCACATTTTGACAGAACTGTGGTATTTTTCTAAGGGACTGTTATTTCCTATGACTCACAACGGCGTGCCTAAAACGGTAGGCAAAGAAGCCAACGGGAACGCTTGGTGTTAGTGCCATCACTGCAGAGCTGTCGGACAAACCACACAGCTCTCCGTGCTCCTGCACAAAAGTTGAACACAGTCAATGGGTTTCAGGCGCGTCACTGTCGCGGAAAGCGTAACAAATCAGTTGCAGTGCAGAGACCCGCTCTAAATCTAGGCAAGCGACGTACATTGGAGTGGCTTCTGTCGGCAGTTTTCAGTGGGCTGAAAGACAGCTATCTCTCCTGCAATTAATTACTTACCTTGTAGTGTTAGTTATTGTTTCTGGGTACGCAAAATGTGTTAGCGACACCTCAATATAAGAGACGTAAGCACGATATTGAGACCGATGGAATAGGTCGGACACTACGTTCAGGGATTACCGCGTCACTTAATATACAAGGTGTTACAGAGAATGTGTTCTTCTCTGTAACTTACAAAAGAATAAGGGAAAAGAGTATTTAGTTAGATAGGTAAAAGTGTCCGCTCCGTAGCTCAGTGATCAGCGTGTCTGGCTGCTATGCGGAAGATCCAGGCTTCGATTCCCGGTACTCCCGGGACTTCACCTTGGTGGGAGGACTGCAACGAGGTGCACTCAGCCTCGTGATGCCAACTGAGGGGCTGCTTGAGTGAGAGGCAGAGGCTCCAAGGTCAAGGAAGTGGACAACGGCCGGACCGGCAGAGCGCTGTGCTGACATCTGAATGGCGTCATGGCAAAGCATGACACGGTGGTCGGTCGGTCGGTCCCGATTGACCCGTCTGACGCACAACGTGAAGCAGATTTAGCTTACCTTAACTTTCATGGATAAACGTAACAAATGTTACTCTTTCTGAGGAATAATTATCATATTTTACTTAGTTTGCTTTTTAGAGATTTACTATGACATGTTATAATTTTTTTAAATAGAATACTTTATTTATCAAGTAATTGATGAATTAAATCATCTTTATACTAATCTACTCAAATTTCAATCACTTTTACTTAGGGAGCTATAACGGTCAATGCTTTAGGGGGACCTGCTATATATATATAATTGGCTGCATTTAGATGCAAGATCTGGTGGAGGATATTTCATTTAAACCTCTTACTACCAATATTTTCTTTAATGAAAAGCGTTATTTCGTCTTCCAACGAGGGGAGAGTTTTTATAGGCAGCTTCAGGCTTTCAGAAGACGACTGTGCAAAAACTGTAAGACATACAGGAAACAGACAGATTTTAAAGGACGGAGCATTTCTCTAAGTTTTAAATTCACATTCCAGTTGCACTGCTCAATATGGGAACATTTTGTGATGCGGCAAACGTCAATTAGTGCATGCAATTAATTGAAAAGAATTGTCCGGGAAGGAACGGCTGCCCGCTACGCAAATCTGTTCAGTGGGTTGCCTATCTGCAAGTGCAAACTAATTCGATGCGACAGCACGGAGCAAACCCTTAACAATGACACAGGTGCTGTCTGTGATTATAAGAATTCTGCTAACTATTAGCAGCGTTCCCTTCATCAGTGGAACGTTGATACGTAGCAATAATATGCAGAACATCCCAAATGAGTCTTTGGAATAAAATGCTATCAACTTCTTGGTAACAGCCGGTACGGTTCTCAAAAGCCGCCACTGATAGCAGAGGTATATCCACATGTTTGCTCCAAGCCACCGTGGGTTGTGACGTAAGGTGTATAATGTACCAATCACATTTCCGCTCCTTCCAACATGCTGCGGCGTCAGACTCGGGCAAAATTTTGCAACCAGCCGAGAGGTGTCAGATGTGCCACTTACGGAAACCTGTCCAAGACGTCCAACTTAATTTTGTCATATTATTGTTTTGTATCTCTGCTATTGTCCCAACATTTACATCTTTGTACATTTTATGGAATAAGCATTGTAAAATGCATAGTTTCGAAAAAATCTAACTACTTCATGCCTCAGAAAACCTGAAATGCAGCAAGTCATCGCAAGCACGCCACAAGTGGCGGAACTGCAATGCTGTTATAAAAGGATAGGGAAAAGGCATGTAGTGTGCTGAAGGGACTATCCCGGTATTTGGCATAAAAGATTTAAAGAAAAGAGGGGAAAATCGTAATGACTTTGACCTAATGGGGATCTGAATTCCGCTCCTCCAGCAAGCATTAGCGTACTGCGAGAGCTCGCACTGTCGCTGATCGGAATCAATAATTTAATGCCCGGAATGGATCGTAGATCTTTTGTGCTGGAAAGTCTGCAAGTAAGTGGTCAGCTGTTGATATCGGTCTCTGCTCGTAGTTCCTGTAGTCGGCAGGTAATAAATTATCTGTCCGCAGATCGCCCAAGTCCCGGGAAGAAGCAGTGCTGCAGAGTTATGCAAGTTCTCTGGGCTTGCCTATCTCTAACGCGGAACTTCTCTGTCGTCTGAATGGCTGCTCCTCTCTACCCACAAGGAGAAGCAGTTGTTTCTGTGCCTATCTCGCACACCACCTTCCACCGCACACGTCTAAAAGCGTAGTGCCTGCTACAAGACTATCTTCGCCCTTTACTTACTGCACAACATTGCTTTGCTGTCGTGAACTGGGGAACACGGTGACAGTTAGGGCCACTGCTGTAGAACCACTATCTCCTGGTTAGCTGATTCTTTCACACAGTGTCCGCAGCTCGTGGTCTAGTGGCTAGCGTTGCTGCCTCTGGATCACGGGGTCCCGGGTTCGATTCCCGGCCGGGTTGGGGAGTTTCTCTGCCCGAAGACTGGGTGTTTGTGTTGTCATCATTTAATCATCATCATTCTTTGAATTTGTGTAAAAAGTGGAACTTTGTACTGGCGCTGATGACCGCGCAGTTGTACGCCCCAAAAACCAAACATCATCATCATCGTGACTTTCACACAGTGATGATTGGTTGATTGTCTGTTTGCAGCCCCAATGGTTTCAGTGTGCTATCTTCAAAGAGTGTGGTTCTGTTGTACTTCAAAGTCATTTCTTTGTCTTTTCGCATTCTGTTCCCGGCCATGAGCTTCGAGAAACGTTTTCCACTCTGCTGATGTGCCGTACGGTTGTCTGACAGAGAGATATCTACAGTATTTCCGAAATATAGCTCGCTGCAGTTAATTTCTAGTGCCGGTTGTTCAGATACACTATGTTCTGAGCTACTAGAATACTGTCGCTGTAACATAGGCGTTCGCACTTTATATTCGCAATCACAGACAGAGAGCTGTGCGGCTGGTCCCGGCGGAGGTTCGAGTACTCCCTCGGGCATGGGTGTATGTGTTTGTCCTTAGGATAATTTAGGTTAAGTAGTGTGTAAGCTTAGGGACTGATGACCTTAGCAGTTAAGTCCCATAAGATTTCACACACATTTGAACATTTTTGGACAGAGAGAGAGAGAGAGAGAGAGAGAGAGAGAGAGAGAGAGAGAGAGAGAGAGAGAGAGAGAGAGAGAGGGGGGGGGGGGGAGGGAGAGTGGTGACAGACATCAAAACGGACGCACGATACCAATGAGAGTCATAGAAGTGCCGATATTCTATTATAGATGTCGTGATGCGTTAAGGTGATGATAGTACTTAGCGCTCAATATCGACGTTATCAGCACCTTACTGAACTAATTCGAGGCGAATGTGGTTAAATTTTTAAAAGTATGTGCAAAATATAAATTTCATCCATACAGAGCCGTCCTCACTCTGCCGCATTCACTCTGACACACTGAAGAATAAAATAGCCATGGCTCAAATCATTTACTGAAAGCCATTGTTAAAATACACATACTACAACTATAAAAAAGCGAAAGTAATATGAATACAAACTGTTACTGATTAATTCGGGAAACAATAGATTAACTAGTAATCTATTTATAAAGTCAGGTATTACGCAGAAACTTAACACACAGACCAAATTCTATTCAACATCTAAAACGGACGACAGACGAGTTGGCGAGCTGGTAGTGGTCGAAATGTCTTGAAATAAAATGTGTTCTTTTAAAATTTGGTGTACACGTATCTGTATACTACAAGCACTGCACACCGGTGGGTCATCTCGCCGAACAAGGAATCCACGCTTCGGATGATAGTGCCCCAAGCGCGGCACAAGCACATTCTCCCGCTTCAGTTGGCTAGGACTAACGCAACGGCCGTGTCTCTTGTTTCATCGACCGCCGTTCACTGCTCCTCGACCCTAGCGATTCCTCCTCTCAAAGTTACGCATTAAAACACTACCTGGCATGACTGTAGCCAGATGGCAAGCGGAGTGCATCGGCACTTGTGGTACTCTGAAAGTGGCACCAGCGAGTATCGACGTCTGCTGCGATTAATCAGTGTAGTAGACCCTCTTCCATGCTTCAAATGTCCAATGGCTGTACTCCTACATCAGTGATGATGGTCTCTGCACATCGTGAGATGCAGTGAGCAGAGATGCTGTATGTGGCTTCGGTAATCCACGGGGTGGCTGAGTTTCTGGATGGCCCTGCTGCTTGTTGCTGTTGTCCAGTAGAGTATTTCCGAATTAACTGAAGCGTCCGATACCGCCTTGATCGTCTGTCACTACAACCTACATCCCAAAAATAATATATATATAATATAAGAAATATTGTTAGTGTTCCGTTCTCTTGCTATTTTCACGCACATGGCGTCACACGCTACGTCGTCATTCTGTTACAGGATGCAGCTGACACCCAGCATCGGTAGGTTCAATCGACTAGTACCGGCTAGTGATTTGCTGCACTGTGACTAGTGTACTCGCTGGCAACAGTCGACGGCGATCTCTTTGATCAACACGTCGTTGCTCACGCCAGTTGACAAGTTTCCCAATATCAGTGTACCCGAGTTACATCCTTAACACGGTGACAGCTACAATGCCCTGTGATTGCATGGTGGACTCACCAGCGGCCGGTACAATCTCTGAAGCGACGCCTGTCGCCTGACACGACGAACTGATTCAACCGTCATGGCAACAGGAGAGCTACCTCCGCCCCTCTCTCCCCCTCCTCCCTCGTCCCTAACAAGGCAGTTATCAATTCAAATGTTCGTGACTCGTGAGAATAGTGAACAGGAATGTCTCGAAAAGACAGGGCCCCAGAAATATCTGTGACTTTTGTCAAACGAGAAATTAAGTTACTTTCCTCATTGTAGTGTATCCTTTGTCTGGCAGCAAAGAGTAAGTGATACTGGTAGAGATAACCAAATCTGCTCAATTGTATGCAGTGCATAAGAAATAATCGGCCATCTAAAAGACACATAACAAATGCGATGCCATAATGTAATGAATTTGAATCCAAATTATTATTTACTCTTACCTACGGACTCGTTTTCTTGAAAAATAAAGTTTCCATGGCTTTGTTGACTGATGAGTGTATCAGGCCGCTGGCATGGCTGAGTGTCATTGCTCGATAAGCGGACTGAAATATGTTAATTTACTTTCCATCTTACGAAATGGTAGTAATACTGTTTCGGACTTCCTATTAAAAGATGCAGGTTCTATTTGAAACGAAATGCTTAAACAGCAAGTGTCGATACGCGTTCGGTCCGACGGCTTTCGAATAATGTATGTCACCCTCCCTGAAACATCCTTTCCTTTCTAGAACAAAAAACATACAATACAAAAACATAAATGTGAAATTTAGATCTATAGGAGACGACATTGATTGTAGACATGGTTGCAAATAAATAATAAATCAAATTACCTGCGACTATCTCAGCGCAAGGAGCACGCGGAAATAAAAAGTTAAACGGAAGGAAATCTCTTCCCCAGGAAATCGCTCTATTGTTTTAACAAGTGATAATACCTTCTCCTTAAATATCGATACCATTATTTAAAAATTATTTAATTATATGAGTCGTCAGTGTTTTTACTTATTTGTCAGAATTTAACATTTTTATCTTACATTTGCACGGATACACCTCACCGTGACAGCAAGAACCAAACATTCTAAAAAAAATCTTATCTCGCTTCATATGTTTTATCACATTAGACGTGATGTAAGAAAGCGTTTTATGCAATTAACAAATCACTACACATGCGAGTAGCTCGGATATCCGCCACACGTACAGACAACACCACACAGATACTGTTGGTCATTGCTAATCGGGAAGGAATTTGTGTTACGTACACAGCGAGAAATGATTCTGCGTCTGACGGGTGCATACAGGGTTTATAAATTTTTGTCGATGAATGTAGGGACGCATTCGTCAGCCAGAGCATTACAGAAAGTCAAGTGAACAAGGGTACAACCATTCTTCGTCAGGGAGAGACATGTATCCTTTGCTGTTGTCACATGTGATAGATTTAACGTCGTACATTCACAAAAATTGCTCAAAATGACTTCCACCTACTTCGATGCATGCACTGAGTCCGCATCCCATGCTCTGCCGTACTCGCTGAAAATGCGTTTTGGGTACGCTTGCTCAAAACACTGACGTTAGATACAGGAATTAAATACACGAAGGATTTTAAATATCTCTAGATGTGAAAATCGTTTGGATTCAAATCTGGAGGTCGGGCAAGCCATGGAATGAATCCTCTTCAACACATCCATCGATCCGGAAACTGGAAAACGAATACCGGCCAGCTTCTTGAGTTACGGGACGTGGAGCACCATTGTGCACATACCGCGTCAGCTGTATGACGTCTAGTGGTGGTTTCTGAGAAACCGTCCGTTTTTCCAGTAAAATATTGTGGGATGAAGTAGAGACCAACAAATCATGGATGATTTCGGCCCACACGTTGATGCTAAGCAGAAGACAGTCAATACAAACTAAAAACGAATGCCAAAACACACTGTAAAATGGAATGCACATAGAAATGCATATCTGAGGTGTGTCACTTTTATGATGGGTCACTACAGGGAATTCATTTCATAACTCGGTAACGAAGTATTTTCGGACCCATCTTCGTATGAACTTTTTGTGATGTTTCGATCCCTTCTTTTTGTTGCTGCTGCTGCTCCTCCTCCTCCTCCTCCTCCTCCTCATCATCATCATCATCATCATCATCAATAGTAGTAGAAGCAGTAGTCAGTCGGCATCAATAGCTGAGTGGCCACAACCAGGGAATTTCCTTGGCGGAAGACTGGAACGTGGACCACTGAGTATCTCGATGCCAACTGAGGAGCTACTTGAACTAAAAGCAATGGCGCCACCGTTTGGGAAGTTGACCACGGTCTTCCGTACAACATTCAAATAACGCCTCGGGCAGACAATGACACAGCATTAAGAACGCAACGCATGAGCCTCAAAACTCAATCGCGGAGTTGCAATTTATAGTAAACAACAGTAGGAAAATACACAGCAATAGACAATCTACAGTACTCGACATCTGGCATATAAATGAGCGCATTGAACATAGATCCGACTTGGTCAGATATGGGAAGTTTATCTGAAAATCATTTGTAGGTCGCAGAAGCTGTTCGTTAATGTTCAGATAAATAATTCGCTACTTTTGATGGACTATGTTCGGAGCTTTTCACTTACCGAAGTGACAGTTTAGCCTGCAGTCGGAAGTTGCGAGAAATAAATATGCACGACATAATATTAATAAAGTGCCACAAGATTCAATCGTTATTTCTAATGAGTCTAAATGATATTCCGTTTAACACACAACCGGCAGCATATTATGACAACATCAAAAGATATGCAATTAGAAAAGCCATTTGAAAGAATTAGCGACTGATTTCCTGCAAATATGTCTAAAAACAATGAAGAAGAATATATTCAGTTCTGCACATCAAAGGTATAAGAAGAATGACACAGTTAGGCCTACCACTTCAGTAGGAGAGTGAATAACTAAGGGAGAATCATCAAAATGTTTGGGAGTAATATGTTTCTGGATAAATATGTGGTGCTCATCTTCGATCACATTATAGAAAGAGATTTACAGAGCTAGGTACGATGCTACATACTTCACAAATGTCGTCATGACATTTGTATTAAACAATACATTTCCTTCCATAACGAATAATGCTGTTCAGAATTTCAGGATTAGAGGATAGATGACCGCTTTTCCAAACGATAAAAATTGCTTCTACGAAAGCTTTTTATATTTATAAAATTAAAAAACTTATATGAGATTGGATGTCAACCAGGCCAAGACGCTCTGGATCTGAATACTTTGTTAACTAAGGACTACAGGGAAACAAAATTGTTAAGGCTTTCGTGGCCACTTGTTGACAAACTGCCTATTGGCTTCTGTCTCGGGTTCTTCGGCCGACGTTCATCTAATGATTTTTCTGACGTTTTGCCAGCACGAGTGGCTGGCGAAACGTCAGAAAAATCATTAGATGAACGTCGGCCTAAGAACCCAAGACAGAAGCCAATAGGCAGTTTGTCAACTAGAGGAGGAGGAGATTAGTGTTTAACGTCCCGTCGACAACAAGGTCATTAGAGACGGAGCGCAAGCTCGGGTGTGGGAAGGATGGAGAAGGAAATTGGCCGTGCCCTTTCAAAGGAACCATCCCGGCATTTGCCTCAAGCGATTTAGGGAAATCACGGAAAACCTAAATCAGGATGGCCTGAGACGGGACTGAACCGTCGTCCTCCCGAATGCGGTTTGTCAACTAGAGGGAAAGTTATCGGGCAGAAAGTAGTGGACTCCTAAAGTAATAAAAGAAAGACGATGTTTTATAATCTGACAGGACATTTAGAAGTAAGGGCATTAAAAGCGCAGACAACTCACTGTACCGGTGAGCTGGTTAAATTTATCGTGTTGACAAACTGTGACAAAAACAAATTTTAATTGCGAGTCATTTTTAAAAAGACTGTCGGGTGCTAATGCAAGACATCAACTGTACTCGGCTGCATGCTCGGTTCCTATTGATTGCTCCGCTCACTGGGAAAGCCGGGAACTTCACGTCAATAGAGAGTGCCCAGAGAATTGCGACGGAGTATTCCCACGGCGGTGAACGCGGCTTCTGCGGAGAAGTTTCCACAGCAGAACCAGGAGGGGCGGGTCGACCGCCGATGCGACACCACACGTAATCTGCACCCGTAACGTAACTGGAAGTTAACATCGACCGTTTAGCTGGTTATACGTGACGTGACGAAACTGTGACTCTGGACACGCCTGTCAGTACAGACAGAATGCATTATGTCACTCTTTTTGGTTCAGTCATAATGGTTCAAATGGCTCTGAGTACTACGGGACTTAACATCATCTGAGGTCAGCTGTCCCCTAGAACTTAGAACTACTTAAACCTAAATAACCTAAGAACATCACACACATCCATGACCGAGGCAGGATTCGAACCTGCGACGGTAGCGGTCGCGCGGCTCCAGACCGAAGCGTCTAGAACCCCTCGGCCACAGCGGTCGGCTTGGTTCAGTCATTTCAGTGTGACACAGTTGACTGGCCTTAAGGATACTCGCTTCCCTGGAATAGTTAGATAGGTGTTTTATGCTTCACAAATCAGACCTGTTATAACGATGTGGAATGAGTTAATAAACATGCTTCTTTTAACATAATTCATATTCAAATATGCCTGCATACTGACCATTTACAAAATAATTAACATAGGAAAAAGTTTCGGTAAGGATAGAAGTTGAAGTAATGAATTAAAATTTGTACCAGGGCTGGAACCCTACTTACTAGGCAGATGTGCTGACCGTTACACTATCTTGGCTCTGTGGCCAACACAGCTGTACGAAGTATCCTAGTCCAGTAGTGCGTAGCACACCTGCCTATTAAGCAGGTGACGTGGGTTCAAGTCCCGGTCTTGGCACTAATTTTAAGGCATTATTTCAGCTTCTATCGTTACTGAAGATAAAGTTGAGAATCAGTAGGTCTCTAGGGAAATGTAATTACATCAGGTCAACAGGAAATAGCATACCGTTTCTTTGCATTTCATAGTCCACACATTTCCAAACTTTTTGTCTGTAGAACAGGTGGAAATTCCCAGAACAATTCATCTTATTTTCAAATTTTGGTTTTGTGTCTACTAGGCTTCTTATGTTACATGGCAAACTATCAAAAACGTCGGCAGCAGCATTTTAACTTTTTCTGATAAAACGTCAGTTTTCATACAGGTTGATCGTCATATCTTCCGATAGTGAAATTATGAATATCTTTATTCCTTGAGGAAGGCAATGTACTGTTTAGTACTAATTTCATGACAAAGTATATGTTGTATGATGTAGTACTTAAATACCTAGCTCTGAAGCCAGTTTTTACAATGGGATTGAAGGTGAGCACCACGTATTTATCCCAGATTATAATTACTCCCAAACATTTCAAAGATTTTCCCTTAGTTATTCAGTTTTCTAATACAGAAGTAACTATCCATCGTGTTGTATCTTATGATGTGCAGAGCTGAATATATAAAATTTTTCTCATTGTTCAATTGTGAGAGAGAAATGGTTCAAATTGCTCTGAGCACTAGGGGACTTAACATCTGAGGTCATCAGTCCCCTAGACTTAGAACTACTTAAACGTAACTAACCTAAGGACATCACACACATCCATGCCCGAGGCCCGGTCCCGCGGTACCAGACTGACGCGCCTAGAACCGCTCGGCCACACCGGCCGACTGTGGGAGAGATCACTTGCAGAAAATCGCTCACTAATTATTTGAAATTTCAGTTTCAGCTCCGTATATTGCTATTGAGGGTGATAGCTGAGTACTCGGCGAAAATAATAAGTACTGTCTATTATCTGGGACATGCAGGATAATATAAACGTATTAGAAATGTATTAGAGCTAGGACAGAATCTTGTGGTACTTCTGTAAAATTTCGTCGTGCAAATTCCATTTCTGTAACTGCCAACTGGAGGCTAGACAATCATTCCGTAAAAGATAAACACTGTGGACGAAAAGTAATGAATCAGTTAGCGGATCGTGAACAGTCAGTCATTTCCTGTGACATGCAAATATTTTTCAGCTAGCTCTCCACATTCATTCTAATCGGATTTACGAGAATATTCTATACGCTTATTTATGTCGTAAAAGTCTGATATATACTGACAGTTGACTGATTTATTGCTTATAGTAAATTCTCTACTACTACGTCTAGTGGTCATTAGAAGACAGTGTGGATTCGTAACACTATCTAATCCGTCGTAAACTGTCACTCAAACTAACTCATAGGAGGGGACACTTTGCGTCCTAAACCTCCGAGACTATTGGATTACTTTCCTGTCCATTTTGATCCGTCAGATGTAACAGCGACCCTACGATTATCGCTGTCAATGCCGATAAGAGCCTCTTCACATTCTAGTGGTACGAAAAATTTCTGAAAGTTAAAGCTGGCTTCGATTATAGATGGCATCAGCAGAGATTTTATTAAATAGACTCTGGTTTAAGAGAAAAAGCAATATCGAAGATAAGACGAATAGAATTACATACTTAAGAGAGTGAAACAGAAAATGAGATAAAGAACGTAAGGCAAACACTTCTTTGAAGAAATATCGTATTTGGGAACATAACGTTTATGAATGGCTGCAAATGGTCTCCAAGTAGCCGAACATAACCATTTACAGTCAATAATCGGTTCAGCTGTTCATGATAACCCACTCCATTGCATGTAACACAGCCACACCATCATGGAGCCACCACCAGCTTGCATAGCGCCTTGCTGACAACTTGGGTCGCCGGCCGGTGTGGCTGAGCGGTTCTAGGCGCTTCAGTCTGGAACCGCACGACCGCTACGGTCGCAGGTTCGAATCCTGCCTCAGGAATTGGTGTGTGTGATATCCTTAGATTACTTAGATTTAAGTAGTTCTAAGTTCTAGGGGACTGATGACCTCAAATGTTAAGTCCTATAGCGCTCAGAGCCATTTGAACCATTTTTGAACAACTTGGATCCATGGCTTCGTAGAGTCCGCGCCGCACTCGGACCCTACCAACAGCTCTTACCAACTGAAATCGGAACTCATCTGACCAACCCGCGGATTTGCCGTCGTGCAGCGTCCAACCGATATGGTCACGAGCCCAGGACAGGCGATGCAGACGATGTGCTGTTAGGAAAGCCACAAACGTCAGTCGTCTGCTACCATAGCCAATTAACGCCAAATTTCGCCGCGCTGTTCTAACGGCTGGATACGTTCGTTGTAAGTCTCACATTGATTTCTGCAGTTACTTAAAGCTGTATTGCTCTTCTGTTAGCACTCACTTCTACCCAAATGGCTCTGTTCTTGGCCTCGTTAGGTCACCACGTTTAACCGAGAGGCAATTTGTGGAAAACGAATCTAATTTCTAAATCCGAATGCAATGTTCGCTGTCGTGTTTACATGTTAGGCTTGGATCTATTTTGCTATTCCGATCAAACATCGATTTCCAAGCTTGACTTGTCTAACACGAATGAGTTGTGTAAATCTGCTGTTCCAATTTAGTGGACTCTGTGAAATCAGTGCCTTTGTAGTTTTTTTTAATTTAATAGAGAGAGGAAGGGGTTCAAAAACAGATGTTGAAAAACTTTATACGTGCAAGACTGTTTTATTGCTCTCGCCAGGTCACGCGCTTTATGGGAAATAATTCCGATATGATCACTGGTTGAGCAGTGTTTTAGTTATACATTTCGTACACTTACAATGGCTACCAATTGGGTGAAGACTGCGAGTAATCAACAAAGTGTATCTCGCTTGAGGCCCGACAGTATTGTTCCGAGCAGTACGTAGTATAGAAGGTTAAGACGTTTTCTTTGTAATCGAGAAGTTGCCAGCGCGAACTGCTTCAGGTGCTTTGAGAGTTTTTAAATTTTTATGATTATTGTTATCCAGTTACTTGTGTTTGTGCTATTTCCATCCCTTTGTTGTGTCATTTCAATCATCGTATTATGTGTTTTACTTGCGCATCGTTTATAGATGGTTTAAAAAAAAGTCGATCGGACGAGAGCGTTTGTCAGTAACAGAAAGAGGATATAATAATTTACAAATTACCCTGCTACGAAGTATAATACGGCTGTCACAAATTGTTTTGATAATTAAGAAAATGCTTCAGCATTTGTAAATCTTGTTCCGTCAAAAGAAAATAAAAAGTCATCTCCTTCAAATAAATAAAGAAGAGTGTTCATGATCAGTTTCTCAGAGCTAGCATGACGTTTTGGTTTTTTAGTCATATATGAGAATTGAATCCTTAATGTAATTTATGTTAGCGCATAAATGCAGAACAATTAGACGCTGACCGTCACTTTTGTTCGACAATACTCCTCGCATACTGTCACTTTGACCAGATTTATTTACGATTTAATGTTTGTTAATCCATGTACCACCTAAGTAAACCAGTGGCCTCTCCGATTCTGATGCTTTGCTCTCAAGTAAAAACGTAATGCACTATGCCCTTTTCTCAACTACGTTATCTCTTTGCACACATGCAACACGTTTATTTTGGAACATTGTAAAATTAAATCCCGCATAATACAGGGTGTACATGGAGTTCGGGAACACTTTCAGTTATTTATTGCACAAGAACCAAACATTGTACAGATGTCATACATATGTCATTTTGAAGAGAAACCCTGAAAGTTTTTTTTATGTATACCGCCACAGCGTAGTTTGATAATTTGCCAATAGTCTGCGCTAGTTGCAAACATGGCGAGTTCAGGTGCGAAGCGAGCTTTCTGTGTGTTGGATCACCAGATCTCACTCCGCGTGACTATTTTCTGTGGGGACACATTAAAAAATCTGGTGTGTGTACCGCCTCTACCACGTGATGATGTAGCAGAGCCCCAGGAGAGAATACGGGAAGCGACTGCCACAGTCGATAATGCCATGCTGGGACGGGTACGGCAAGAATTCGATTACCGTACTGACGTCTGCCGGGTCACACATGGTTCGCATATGGAATGTTTGTAAAAAAGAATTTCCGAGTTTCTCTTCAAAATGCAATATGTATGACATCTGTACAATGTTTAGTTCTTGTGCAATAAATAATTGAAAGTGTTCCCAGATTTTATGTGCACCGTGTAGTTTTTTCAAGAGCTTTCTTGCTAACCTTGAAGTTCAGTTCTGCGCAAAAGAACCTGTGCAGCTTTCGCAAGGCTGGTATTCCTTTCTATTGCTCGTAATAGTGTAGTAACTGCTGCCTGATAATATGTTTATCCATATCGTCAATGGAATACTTATTGTGAACAATTTGCTGCTGCTTCTTTGGCATAGAAATTTGAATTCCACTCTCTTCGGCTTGTATAATTTGCAAACTATCCTTTTGTTAAACTTTAACGTTTTGGCTGCCTGTTCTATTGTCTGCTCTGGCGGCACGATAAATCCTTTCTCTGTCTCATAGTCAACAAATTTAAACATGTAAATAGTAAACTGTCGTGCCTTCCCGTGACAATATTTTGGACACTCATCTTCCATGCTTGTACTGCGACGTAGCAACGTACAGTACTCCAGTGGGAGCAGTCATATGACAAAGTTAGTTTCTGTTACTGCTGCATTATCACTTCGCACTGGTGGGTTATAATTAGAAAATTTCACACTATATCCTCCTCCTTTCTAGTGGGGCTCGAGAGCCTCATATTCTAGCAGCAGAACGCCCATCTCCGTACACTGGAGCCCTTGGAATGCCTCCGAGCAAGAGGCCGCGCCGAGTAACGTGGCCAATAGGTGCGCAGTCAGCAGGGCACGCATCAGGGAAGCTGTAATGGTGGGAGTTTCCGGCAGGTAGTGCAGGGGAAATGTCTCTGCTTTGATTAGTACCCAAAAATAATTCCTCTGAGAATGCAAGAAAAGCAGAGATTTATGTTCGACTGGTTTGTTAACCATTTGTAACTTACAGAAAAGCGTTATGAGTGCCGACTTTTGAGTAAACCCTACACATCTCTCTTGCTGACATGTTAAAATTTGCTCTCTTCTTTGAGTGCTATCATTTGCTAAAATCTCATTTTGATATCTCAAACCACCAGACGCAAAATCGTAACGACCCCTATTTTTCGTTGCTAACTTTTTCGAGTTTCGTGCAGCGTCTTACTTCCATAAAAACTTCAGAATAACTAACGATGTGACGGGGCACATCATCGTGAAGCTGACATATAAAGCTGTAAGTAACGCAAAACTAAATTTTGTTACCGAATAGTTTCTCTAAAATTGAGAAAGTCGGAATCTACGAAATATAAGAGTAGAGACGGAGTTTTTCAAGAGAAGTTCAGCTGGTTTTTAGGATCAGAAGAACGGCGAGTGAATATGTCGAGTGAAGAAGATAAACTATCTTAAAAAATGTTCAAAAGTTAAACAGCGTAGCCCTTTCGAATTGGTGTTATGTATCCTAACAAGAATCCCCTAATTTTTACTTTCCTTCCCACGGACCTGTTTTATGAACTAGTTCCGAAACCTGAATAGCCCCAAGAAGTTTCGAAAAGAACGCAAGAACATAACACCCTAAACGGCGCGATTAAGTTAGTATATACGCCACGGCGGGCAGCAAAGCAACAGCAGTATCTACTAAACGTAAATGGGAGAAATTTTCACGGCATACAGTCACCTTTACGGCTTATCTTCATAAATATAACAAAAGTCGAAAGATTACCCAAGAAACCATACGCCTGACGGACAAGAAGTGATGACAGTTGACTGTGAGGTACACAAAGACGGTGAAAGACAGAAACTTTGACTATTTTGATATTAAGAGAGGAATCTGAGAGACGAAACAGATTTGTCTGGTTACGAAATCTGTAACTTTTCTCTCTCGTGATTAAATCGTAAATAATCCTGAAAAAAGTGCCAACTGGAACAGATCACAAAGCATCCAACACACAGGCAAAATTATGGAGTAGTTACCTGATTCCCAGATAATTCGCCCAGTAAAGGTTTTTTTTTTCAGGTGATAAGGATGACAAGCCAGTCCAGGAAACGAGCCAGTGCACCTATCTTGCACATGACAGCGAAATTCGATAACGGCGACCGATAAAATTTCCACGAGATATTGCGAGATGCAAAGACAACAGACCGATTCACTCCTACTGCGACAACAATATGCTTCACTGCACAACGACCATGGCAAAAGCGATATAATGATAATTGATACATTATTCAAGTAGCTAATAACCTACGATTAAGGGAGATTGCATCTCTACGGAGAGATGTAGATCGCTTTAAATGTCTCGTTATCAATGAGAAAATGGATGAGATTTGTTACAGAAAGTTCAGGTAATACGTTTTGTTTTCGCAGAGGGTCCGCCTTGAGCAAAAAACAGTTTTATCTTTTATTTTATTTCCCAGACATGTTTCGCTGTTTTTTCAGCATCATCAATGGGTTTTTGTGATGTTCTGTAAAACGGGAAAAGTGATCTTTATTAGAAATATACATAAAAATTTATTTGTATGCAAAAAGGGATAGAACAGCTTCGAGCTCAAGACGATAAATTCAGACAACACTGAACGTAAATCGTTTAACAAACACACTAGACGAAAATATTCTCTTTTTTTTGTTGTATTCCACAGCGAAAATAAACTTTAGAAAAGGGAACATACAACACCGTAAGCTTCTGCTAACACTATTCCTTATTAAGCGTCCGGCTTCGGTCAAAGGCCATTTTACAGCGCAGTTTTGATTAATAACAGAGTTACAGTGGAATACAATGACGATAAGTCGACTGGATACCGTATCTGGAGTAACCATGCTTATATTTTATGAAATACGTAAATTATATCATCGAAAAGCAGACTTAGCTTGAGACATTTTAGAGACATACATGCACACTGGCTCTACGCTCATCATAACACACCAGACCGCACCCATAAAGCAAATGCGATATGACAATTCGCGTAAGCCTTTCAATAATATTGTCAGATTCCTGGAGAATAGAATTAACATAAATTCAGGAAAAATCACTCGTGTGAAAAAAACAGCTCGCTATTTCATCACACGATTTATTTATTTACATTTATTGTCCTTTAACTTATATCATACAGACAGCTTACAGTTTCATAAAACATAAAGTTATTGCAGTTGTAACGAACACACACACAATATATATATATATATATATATATATATATATATATATATATATATATATATAGAGAGAGAGAGAGAGAGAGAGAGAGAGAGAGAGAGAGAGAACATCCACTGATCAGCCAGAACATTATGACCACCGACCGTCCAGCCGATAGCAGCGTCACCTCACGAGGACATATTACGGTGCATGTAGTACCTGAGCGTGCTCTCCGCATGTAGATTGGGGAAGACGCATGATGTATCTGAGTGTGAACGAAAAACAGAGTACTTGTTGCCCTTGTAACTTGTTTCATCCCACTCCCGTTGCCAGTCCTCCATCATGCTTGTGTGTAGCACACTTCGGTAATCTGTTTTTGGGACTTGGACCGCTGTTCCCACAGCTCGCGTCGTCCAGGACTGCTTTTGTGAGCAGAAGTATGGACTGTCGCGGCTCCCCTGGCCACCACAGTCAACAGATCTTAGTGTTACTGAGTCTTTGTGGTCTACTTTGGAGAGAAGGGTGCATAATCGCTATCCATCTCCATCATCGTTAACTGAACTTGCCACTATTTTGCAAGAAGAATGGCGTAAGATTCCCCTGAAAGCCATATCGGACCTGCATTTCCTCATTAAAATACGACTGGAAGCTGATCTGAATGCCACCGGCTTCCCTACACCGTATTAGGCATGGTAATGTGTTGTGGTTTCGCTGTTATCGTATTTTTGTCCGTCCCCTGTATAATGCCATTTACCTATCGTTACATACAACACACTGCGTTCCGATATGGACAAAACGCAGCTATCCTCGCACTAAAGGCTGATCAAGATACTGTTTCATAAGTGGCTTTCCTTTACTAGTCCCAGTACGTATGAACGTTGTGCGATCACCAAGCATTGTCTCATTTGCTGTATTAACAAAATGGAGTATTATAGGAAAGTGCTTGGACAGATTCATATCTACCATCAATTCCAGCAAAGTATCCCCTTCAGTCACTTTACGTGACGTGTACAGTAGAGGATCAGGAGGCTATAGCTTGAAGTTAACAGTCCAACAGATGTGCAGAACACCTCGAACTAAAACTAATAAAACTACGGTAGTCGCCACTCTGACTGTCAGCATTATCATCGTAATGTTGTATTCGGTGCAAGACTCATGGAGGTAATATATCGCTGTATTACTCCGACTTGCGAACACACCCATGCACACAGCTCTACAGTTATGCTCTCTTTATCACAGTAAGCGGTAAGAAATATTATTCTATTTAATATCTTGTTGTTTCATCTACGAAATGATCACAGTATGAATGGCGCTTTGTATGCGTGAGATCGAGTGACATTTAAAGTCTTTAAAAGAGCAGTTTGTTATCGTTTGTTGTAAATTATGAAAATAATTATACTTTATCAGACAGGTGGGAAAAATCCGTCTTTCGCAACTATTATATAACTTTTTACAGTGTATGCTTTATTGAATAATGGGATGACTGCAAGGAACTTTTAACACCAAGAACAAAAATTACATAAGGCGCTGAAGAGTGAATGTGGCGACTCCACATACGCAGAACACATAATAAAAGGAAATTATCGCCACACTAAACTAAAAAAAGAAATTGCAATCTCAAGTCATAACAATAAAAGAAAGGGGATGCTCGCTCTACAGGAAGAATATTTCATACGGAGTGCTTTTAATAAAAATAGAAGTACCTTTAAATGACAAAAAGGCAATAGTAGCAGAAGAACAATATTCTCACTAACTCACCATAAAAAATAACACACATAACGCGCGCGCGCACAAACACACACAACACACACACACAACACCATAATCACCACCATTCATTCCCCCCTCTATGCTCACGCGACACCAGTCTATTCTCACCCCCTATAGCTCCCACGATCCCTCAGGCAGCACTACATTATATCTGGGTAACCATGCACAGTGTGCTACAATATAGGTTATGTACAGTGAAATCTTTCAACGAGACTTACGAAGCGGAAACCTGTAATGTGTGCATCTAGCATATACAGAAAACACAGGCACATCAAAGAAATTTAAAATGTGTGAGTGTAACGAAAACTCCATATTTGAAAATAGACAGCTAACTGAAATGAGCTGCAAAAATCACTGCAGATCTTCTGTCAAAATATCTAATAATGAAACAATTTTCTTTACATTATGGACCACTGAAGACGACTAGCATGAATAGGCGAATCATGTTTGGTACATACAAACAAAACGTTCACTTGGAAAAGACGGAATGTTTTCTTATGTATGTTATAAAGCATGGCTGCAATTATTACAAATATTACTGGAATGTACTCGTACTCAGAGACAAGTTCTTGCAATTTTCAGAGTTTCGGTTGATATAACCACTTTTTCCATTGCCGAATATATAGGGCACTTAAATTTTTTCTTGTATTTGTCTGAAAATCATTGTTTTGTCGGCTAGCGTAATTTGCTGAAAGGTAGCAGCGCCATCCAGAACGAAAATTCCGCGCAACATACTTCCTGGTACATGAAGACTGCGTAGCGGACCAAAACTCCAACCGAAAACTTTGACTATTCGGTGGTACTTCTCTCAGTGACTTAGCTGTCCAAAGTACAGCCGAAGTGAAGATGCAAGGCAGCGCCGACAGTCGCGCCTGGGTAGCTCAGCAGACACCAAACGCTGTTCGGGACATGGCTTTAAAAGTTTCAAAAAAGCGCACATTCCACTGCAGAGTGAAAATACATTCTGGAAAAAATTCTCTAGGCTATGCAATTTTGTCGTGTATTTGTGTTTGGCCATTTCGAAATGTAGTGCAACAGTCAATAAAAATTACTTGGCCTGCAATAACAATATATAACTTGAATGAGATTTTCACTCTGCAGCGGAGTGTGCGCACACTCCGCTGCAGAGTGAAAATCTCATTCTGGAAACATCCCCCAGGCTGTGGCTAAGCCATGTCTCTGCAATATCCTTTCTTTCAGGAGTGCTAGTTCTGCAAGTTTCGCAGGAGAGCTTCTGTAAAGTTTGGAAGGTAGGAGACGGATACTGGCAGAAGTAAGGCTGTGAGTACCGGACGTGAGTCGTGCTTCGGTAGCTCAGTTGGTAGAGCACTTGCCCGCGAAAGGCAAAGGTCCCGAGTTCGAGTCTCGGTCGGGCACACAGTTTTAATCTGCCTGGAAGTTTCAATGTATAACTTAATTTTTTAAGTTCTCTTGCACATCTGCAACTCATGATCCTCAGTTCTGAGCAATATGTTCAGCTCCGTATCAACTACTCCTCAATCAAGTCAACCCGAGATACACGTGCCATTTCAATTTTTTTTTCTTTTTTTTTGGAGTGGGAAATATGGAACTTTAAGAGAAATGCACTAAACGGGAAAGCATAAAGTTCACAACAGTGATTATATGTACGGAGCTGCATCTTAACAAACTGCGCGGTGACATAATAATTTTGCGCAAGCAGCCTGTTTTGCAACAGATGAGAGTCACGAAAAGTATAAAAAGAAAGAAAATCCACACGCTTAATGTTGCCCTATCGCGTAATTTAATATACGGCTTCACACCTCCCAAACTGAAGCCGTATCTAACCCAATTCATTTGTTCATATTTCTGATTGGCTACACCTTAGAGAAAAAACTTAGTGCAACCTTCCCAGAACATGTTGCAGAAAGTAATTACAACGTGCACCTCAATTTTCTTCATATCATATTGACTTCTTAACGAATCATGCTACTAGGGCATCAAAGTTATTTTCTACGTCACTGTGGAGCCCACACGAGCAACAGTTCGTTTTCTATGCATCTACAGTGACGCAGATCAAGTTTACGAAAACAGACGGTGATGAATGTTGTAATGAGATACGTGACAGATAATTAAGAGCATCTCTTCAGAACACTGTTGAGACCATCGATTAGCCATAATTGATTACGGTGGTAAGTTATCCAAATCATGCAAAAAATTTCGATAGTAGAGATAGCGTTATCGCTTGAGTGAAGTTCTCGTGCTCTTCATCTGGTGACTGATCTTTCACTTCATCATGACATTTTGACTTACACGGGCATTGAATTCGTTTTATCCTACACCATCTTGAGCCGGGTGCTAGTTGGTAAAATTTGTGACTTTTGTTAACAATTTACGTAATTTAAGGGGACACCAAGGAGTGAGTAGCCGAAACAGATTGCTGACAAGCTCGGATAAAGAACTAAATACGTGACTACAGAGGAGAAACAATTCGAGAAGAAACAGCGGGCAGTCTGAGCGGAATGTATCCCTGTGACGAAGGAAGTAAGACTGACGCGCCATGGTGGTAACGAGAACGATGGCTTAGTCATGGCCTAAGCACGGGACTCACGTAACGTGAATCCCCCCCCGCTTTACAACAATGACTCACGATGAACGACTATGAAAAACTCACGCACATTAGTGGAAAGTAAACATACACTGATATGGCTTCAAGCCTCTAGTTACAGTGTCCATGTATAAAATTCTCTCCGTGTTCAAGGCGAGCTTTCCCTCCGTTTTCTTTTTATGTTGCGGTCAATATTGTGTACAACTATGTCGTCACCTTTTACTTAGTTCAGCCAAGAGTGATCTCTGCTCATCGGCCCTCTATTTCAGCTCAGCAAATTCAGTACAATCGGTTTACACTGTATGACGAGTCCGCAACTGCTCCACCCCTAAAGCGAAATTGAAAGAAAATTTTTTAAAAATGGAAGACTGAAACTTATAAATGAATATGCAGTGAATCCATCCAACCTCGAATGCTACGTCCCTTAGCAAAAATCTCCCGAATGATATCTGCAATTTGGCCAGCGAAGCAAACGTTTGATTAAAGAAGAATATGTAAAGAAATTACAAAGAAGATGGGTTCAAAAATGGTTCAAATGGCTCTGAGCACTATGAGACTTAACATCAGAGGTCATTAGTCCCCTAGAACGTAGAACTACTTAAACCTAACTAACCTAAGGACATCACACACATCCACGCCCGCGGCAGTATTCGAACCTAGAACCATAGTAGTCGCGCGGTTCCGGACTGAAGCACCTAGAACCACTCGGCCACCGCGGCTGGCAAAGAAGATGGGGGTTATGACTCTTTTGCGAGTGTATAAAGTGTTATCAAACCCGAAAGTTTCACTTTCTTTAATAGCATCATCACTGGGTTCTACAACAATTGCGATTTTCTTTGGGTGTCGGTTTAACGGGATCACAAACACTTATCACGTTCAAAATTACTTTCTAGTACTCTAGTACCCTTACATTATTCCCGTGTGTTCTCCCATACACAGGCGCCTGCTTTTCAACACACTTCATTGTACTAGCCACAACATTTTGTCGATTGTGTGTTTTGGCTTAGATGTCAACATTTACTGGTGGCTGTATTACGTGCACTTTAAGTTTGTTTCCATCGTGCGGTGTGAGATGGGGCAGCGTATTTATCTATTGACACTGCTGGTCAACTGGTGTGTTCCTGTGTATCAGAGCAAATGTCGAAAGAATACGAACGGATAAATTGCTGTTCTGTGTGATTTAAAATATTTTGAAAACAATGAGCCGCTCAACTGCTATATGTTATACTGGTCACTTTTCTCCAAACTTTCAAATATTTATGTCAATGCACATGCCTTTAATGGAGAGTCCACAAACATTGCGTAACGGTCAAAAATTGAATGTAGTAAACTCGATTCAAACGACAGAAAAAGAACGGTGCATTTTGCGCTACATGAACTGCGAAAAAAGCAACAGGCATCATCGAATGTAATAGCCGTCTACAAGCAGTCTTCAGAAACAGTACGCACAGTCGAATGCATGAAGACAAGTGTAGGAAAGCCAGCTGTAAAATGGGATTACTTTTCAACTAATAATATGATCGTTACAGTATCTTTTGCAACTGCTATACATGACGATAGTATCTGTTCCCGAAAGAACAGTTACCGTAGATGACCATCCCGCTTTGCTAGAAATGAAATGATAATTAAATGGACACCCTAGCTGCAAACAGGCGTTGATGTACTTCATTAGGGACATGTTGAAAATGTGTACCGCGACCGGGACTCGAACCCGGGATCTCCTGCTTACATGGCAGACGCTCTATCCATATGAGCCACCGAGGGCACAGAGGATAGCGCGAATGCAGGGACTTATCCCTTGCACGCTCCCCCTGAGACCCACATTCCCAACATGTCCACACCACTACATTCGAGTGCGCCTAAGAGATGTTTGCCCATCATACTCATTACTCGTGGCAGATGTAAGCAGGAGATTCCGGGTTCGAGTCCCGGTCGGGGCACACATTTTCAACATGTCCCTAATGAAGAACATCAACGCCTGTTTGCAGCTAGGGTGTCCATTTAATTATCATTTCATTTTGCAACTGCAGAATATTTTTAATTCAACCAAACTAGGTTCGGTTCTTTTAGCCATCAGTAAAACCTGTATTTCTCTTAAAATGTAGTCATGTGACACAAAACCAGCAGTGCTGCATGCCGCGAAAAACAGAAACGAATATTTTCGAGAGTACACCTGAGCTATGTCAGGCGAGAGACAACTTCCAGTACTGCAAAGCACGAATAATCCAAGTATTTCACATAAAAGCAAAACCGTCTTACATTAACTCCACTGGATGTGGCTTCTTGTAAGACGCGGAAGGCGTCTGGAACAATTAAAATAGACTGCAACGAGAAAAAGGCGAGTTTATAAAACAAATATTTATGTAATACTTGCTGCGGATAAGAGCCGCGCAAAACGCTTGAGGTATACACTAATTTCATACAAGAAAAGATTTCCTAGGGGATGGAACAATAACATTGTATGATATACGGGATCAATATCAGAGTAAAGATTGGTCTAAATTTCGTAAAAGTTCAGTAAAAACAGACGTCACTGCAGCATGTAAATTTCCTGTGGATACTAAGGCATTCTCATAAGATAAAAGCAAAACCGTCTTACATTAACTCCACTGGATGTGGCTTCTTGTAAGACGCGGAAGGCGTCTGGAACAATTAAAATAGACTGCAACGAGAAAAAGGCGAGTTTATAAAACAAATATTTATGTAATACTTGCTGCGGATAAGAGCCGCGCAAAACGCTTGAGGTATACACTAATTTCATACAAGAAAAGATTTCCTAGGGGATGGAACAATAACATTGTATGATATACGGGATAAATATCAGAGTAAAGATTGGTCTAAATTTCGTAAAAGTTCAGTAAAAACAGACGTCACTGCAGCATGCAAATTTCCTGTGGATACTAAGGCATTCTCATAAGATAAATACCTTTCTTAACCCTGTCAAATATACTTCAATGAATACCCAATATAGCAGGTGTCCATCAGAATTGCGCTCCTTCCTGAATAGCTAGACGGCTTGGAACAGAATCTGTGACTGCAGATAGAGTAGAAGTTACGGACAATAAGTTTGTCGAAAGCGCGATGTCAGCGCGGAACGGATATCGTTCCAGGAGCCCTTGCAGGCAGCAGGCACCCTAGGGCGCATATAACCTATCCTAGAGAAAAATACGCCCTTCGAAGTACCTGCTGGAAAGGTACAGCCGAAGCTGGAAAGATGAGGAGAGGAGCTTCGAACTTAAAAGTAGCCTAGAAGACGTGCGCTGCGAAACTAAAAAATGTCATCAAAATAAATAAAAACGAGCCAAATCCAAAAAAGTAAGTAAACTATTTATTACTTCAGCAGGAACGCCGTAGGTGTTAAGACATTTATTGAAATGACACAAGACGCTAAATGCCTTCGTGGAAAAGTGTTTGCGGTCGCCTACGGAACTATGATTTTACCCAGGCGTGCACACCCTCGTCCGAAGCAAATCGGCGGCCACAAATTTCTTTCATCAGGCGTCCAAACAGATGGAAATCGCATGCGGAGAGATGGGAACAGTGTATAAGATGTGTAAGGGCTTCGCAGCGAAACTACTGCAGCGTAGTTTAAACAACCTTAGCAACTTGTAGGCGGGCACTATCCTGCAGCAGCATGGTGCCGTCCGTCACCGTTCTTCGGCGTTTGGACTTTATGGTGCGCTTCAGTTTTTGCAGACTGTGCACGGACCGCTGCGCCTCAACCCTAGGAATACCGACATATTTTCCGTAGCGTGTAGACGAAAACAAAAAAAAAAAACTAAAGAAAAATTTCGTAAATTTATTAACAACGTCGTTTTTAAATAGGCACCTTCGACCATAAATATAATACGCTGGCCCTGACGTAATTTTCGTGGCTCCAACATCTCTGGGCTGAAGTCACGTGAATGTTGCCAAAATATTGTTGTTTCGTGTCGCGCTTATGGCTGTGCTCAGCGTTTTGTCGGGGGAAAAGGCATTACATTTCACGTGTAAGTGTTTCTATGGTTTTTTACACTTGAAATAGAGTATCACGTAAATTAAAGTGTTGAAAGTGATGCCTGTAAAGTCAGACTCATATGACATTTTGGAAAGTATCTATGACAATTCGGTTACAGAAGTAAGTATAACTGTTTCTAGTTCCTACTCATAGTTTCTCTAAGGATGAAGACCGAAGGCAGCTTTGGATACAGGCCCTGAAACGGAACAACTTTAAGCCATCTGCACATACGCGACCTTTGGTCGAAGCACTTCGAGGAGAAGTGTTTTGATAGGTTAGTTATTATTTACAACGTATATTTATAATTTATATTTACAGTGTCTGTCAATTTTAATCCTGATGTTTTTATATGGCTAAGACTGGAGGGAATTGGCTAAGTAGTGATGCTATCCCGACACTTCTTGATTTTCCGGAGCATATGAAATCGAAGAGGCCTAAGCTCCGTAAATCACACTAGAAGGCGTTCGTTAGATGATCCCTCGTCTTCTGAAATCTGTGCTTCCACTGCCTGTAAGTCTGAATGTTGTTAAAATGTGTGTGATATCTGCGAGTTAGTAAAATATTGTATTAGAATAGAACTGTAGCACGTTACGTTTTTTTTGTAACTGATAGTTTAAACTTTTGTAAAAATAGTGGGAACTGAACGTCTGAAGTGCACCTAAAATTGATACTCTAAAATGGACCTGCTCTTAAAGTCGATAATTTTGGCATCTATAGTTGACATAATTCCCATATCCCATTTTCTTTTATAAGTGACTAAAGCTCAAAACGCGACGATTGCAATGTTTTAAGTTTTGACACGAGCCCACTCTTACTGTTTAAAAGAATTTTAACGACAGTTTACTTTAATTGATAGTTTATAGTAATTTCGTCCCGCTGCCCACCAGAGTGGCGTTCGTTGTATTTGTTAGATTTTATAAATGGTACTGTGAACAAATCCAGATCAAATGTAGTTCTGGCATAGTTTTTCGCAAATAAAAAAGTAATTTTTATTGGAAGCGTTTGGCAGTCAATTGAGAAATGTGGGGAAAATACGATACAAACATAGGATGGCAGACCGCTGATTTGAAATCTCGCCACGTTTTGCCAACAGTCACGTGGTTTATGATGGAGCCACACCAGCCCTATAGCTTCTGCACAGCAAGGCCGGTCTACTAGTATCTATGGTCGAAGATAGGCACTGATATCTAAGTAGGGTCCAGAATCTGAAATTAGTTATCTTTTAGCACAATCTTAGCATTCCCAACACATTTACCGCAATCTGTACATGCATCACATGAATTTAAAAAAATACAGATTTCGTTAATTGTCGTTGAGTTTTAATCTCAAAGTATTATTTAAATGTATATAGGTATACGATGTGGAATCAAAAATTTTCGGGTCTGGTGCTGCCATCTCGAAAGTAGGAGTAGTAGATCTTTGCACCGCTAGGTGGCGAGAGCTGCATATCTGATGCGTCAGTGTGCGTAGTGGCAATCAGCTGGGAGGAAGTCTTGCGTGTCCACAGTGATTTCCGTAATACTCTTGTGCCTGGTGTATGGCGATTTTACACTGAATCCGCGAACAGAACAGCGCGTGTGTATCAAATTCTGTCCGAATCTCGGGAAAAGTGCTACGGAGACTCTTGCAATGATTCAACAAGTGTTTGGGGGACAGAGCATGAGCCGTACTCGTGTGTTTGAGTGGCATGCTCGGTTGGGAGCCGGCCGTACAGACGTCGAAGATGATGCTCACACTGGAAGGCCCGTTAGCCGCACAACGCCAGACATTGTTGCAGAACTTCAAAAACTAGTTCGTGCGGATCAACGTCGAACCATTCAAGACTTTGAGGATGAAGTGGGTATTGGTTATGAGGCATGTCAATGAATGTTGACTGATGAATCGGGCTTTCGTGTCGCCCACAAAATTTGTGCCAAGGATCTTGACTGCCGATCAGAAGGCACAGCATGTTGAAGTGTGCACGGACCTTCGTCAGACCGCATCTGCTGATCCAACCTTCTTGTCACGGGTTATCACTGGCGACGAGAGCTAGATTTACGGTTATGATCCAGAGACAAAGCAACAATCGTCCCAGTGGAAGCGCCCGGACTCTCCAAGGCCCAAAAAAGCGAGACAGGTGAAGAGCAAAGTAAAGAGCATCCTCATCGTTTTCTTTGATACCAAGGGAATTTTCCACGAAGAATTCGCCACACCCAACCAAACAGTGAATTCCGTGTACTACTGTGACGTTTTGCGACGCCTCCGTGAAAATGTGCGGCCTGAAATTTGGCGTCAAGAGAACTGGCTGCTGCATCACGACAACGCGCCCTGTCGCACGTCCTTGCTCACCAGGACCTTTTTGGCAAAAAACAACATGGCGGTTGTACCAGACTCATCGTACTTGCCAGTTGTGACACCTTGCGACTTCGCGCTATTCCCAAAACTGAAACTCAAGTTGAAAGGCCGTCTGTTGGACACACTAGAGAGGATTCAAGAAGTATCGCTGGCGGTGATAAACACCTTGAAAGAACAGGACTTCCAGAAAACCGGTGGCAGAAGCGCTTGGACCGGTGTGTATGTGCGGGCGGGAACTACTTCGAAGGTGATAGTGACCATTAGTCCAATCGTAAAGGTTTCAACAGATGGCAGCACCAGTCCCGAAAATTTTGAATAGCACCTTGTATAATAAGTGTCCAGAACTTGAAAATATGAATATGACATTTACTGAGAAAAGTCACATTTGCAACCACGACTTAAATTTTTGACTTACTTTTATTGCATCTATTGCAAACTGTCCTGTAATCCATAATAAATGGAAAATAGCTAAACTTTTGACTGGCTTTCTACAGGGAGCGCTAGAAAAATTGAACCATAGTCTTACGGTGTGCCCCGTTCCACTTAGATTTGCTGGGTTTCCGAAGTTGTTTAATCCATTACTTTGCTGCCCCGCCAAGAAAATTGTCAAAGCACACTTGTACCTGGACATAATGGAGCATTGATTCACACGCGTAGCTACAGCATCGATTCATTTTACAGCAGCAAGCGATTCTTATTTTTATATCATCTTCTCATTTCATACTGACACAAGAATGTCTTGGATTACCTAAACAGAATCATGCCAAGTCGATGGGCCGCGCAGAAGTGAATTACCGGGTCGCGTAAGTTTCGACTTGTCATTTTTTCCAGTGGCGTTTCGCCAAAGACGAATTTCATACGGCTCAACTTCCATCGCCGTTACCAGAACTGAGTGTATGGCTTACTACGATCAGAGACTATGTCTTTGACAGTACTTTGCGAGACTAACACTTGGGCATCTGTTGTATTAGATATCGGATTCACAAAGCGTGCATCTTACGATAATGTAAAAACGAAGCTTCAAACTCCCCCCTTTGCGATTTGTATAAGGTCTTATATTTATGTTCATTGTTGTAAAATTTAGTCTCTTGAATTTGTTTCGGCATATGTAATCACTCTGCACAACGAAGAACGTACCAGGATTAAGTAATAGAAACAGGCGTTTTCCCGACAATTGTGTGCTATTTACAGATCGTTATATCGTGACAGTGTTTAATGGCGTATGTGACACCAGATGTGTTGTCGTGCAAAGTTCAAAACGGAAATGGGCAGAGAGCAATTAATAATATAATTAGCAAAGCCTGTGAGAGTGATATTAAACTACAGAAATTTGCGAAGATCGCACCACTAGTACGAATACTTCGTAGGAGTGTGTGGAGAGAGAGAGAGAGAGAGAGAGAGAGAGAGAGAGAGAGAGAGAGAGAGAGAGAGAGAGAACCTGAGCAGCAATTAACGACTTGAAGCTCTGGGCATAGGAAACCACAATGAATATAGTGAACTGCTACATATTTATTAGTATCATCTGCTCCCGTTTACGATTTCCACGTAGCTGGCAGCGGGTGTTACACATTGTTGGTGACAGTAAAATTTTTAGAACATTACCTACTTTGTATATTGTTGTTGTTGTCTTCAGTCCTGAGACTGGTTTGATGCAGCTCTCCATGCTACTCTATCCTGTGCAAGCTGCTTCATCTCCCAGTACCTACTGCAACCTACATCCTTCTGAATCTGCTTAGTGTACTCATCTCTCGGTCTCCCTCTACGATTTTTACCCTCCACGCTGCCCTCCAATGCTAAATTTGTGATCCCTTGATGCCTCAAAACATGTCCTACCAACCGATCCCTTCTTCTAGTCAAGTTGTGCCACAAACTTCTCTTCTCCCCAATCCTATTCAATACCTCCTCATTAGTTATGTGATCTATCCACCTTATCTTCAGTATTCTTCTGTAGCACCACATTTCGAAAGCTTCTATTCTCTTCTTGTCCAAACTAGTAATCGTCCATGTTTCACTTCCATACATGGCTACACTCCAAACAAATACTTTCAGAAACGACTTCCTGATGCATAAATCTATATTCGATGTTAACAAATTTCTCTTCTTCAGAAACGCTTTCCTTGCCATTGCCAGTCTACATTTTATATCCTCTCTACTTCGACCATCATCAGTTATTTTACTTCCTAAATAGCAAAACTCCTTTACTACTTTAAGTGTCTCATTTCCTAATCTAATTCCCTCAGCATCACCCGATTTAATTTGACTACATTCCATTATCCTCGTTTTGCTTTTGTTAATGTTCATCTTATATCCTCCTTTCAAGACACTGTCCATTCCGTTCAACTGCTCTTCTAAGTCCTTTGCCGTCTCTGACAGAATTACAATGTCATCGGCGAACCTCAAAGTTTTTATTTCGTCTCCATGAATTTTAATACCTACTCCAAATTTTTCTTTTGTTTCCTTTACTGCTTGCTCAATATACAGATTGAATAACATCGGGGAGAGGCTACAACCCTGTCTCACTCCTTTCCCAACCACTGCTTCCCTTTCATGCCCCTCGACTCTTATTACTGCCATCTGGTTTCTGTACAAATTATAAATAGCCTTTCGCTCCCTGTATTTTACCCCTGCCACCTTTAGAATTTGAAAAAGAGTATTCCAGTCAACATTGTCAAAAGCTTTCTCTAAGTCTACAAATGCTAGAAACGTAGGTTTGCCTTTTCTTAATCTTTCTTCTAAGATAAGTCGTAAGGTCAGTATTGCCTCACGTGTTCCAACATTTCGACGGAATCCAAACTGATCCTCCCCGAGGTCTGCATCTACCAGTTTTTCCATTCGTCTGTAAAGAATTCGCGTTAGTATTTTGCAGCCGTGGCTTATTAAACTGATAGTTCGGTAATTTTCACATCTGTCAGCACCTGCTTTCTTTGGGATTGGAATTATTATATTCTTCTTGAAGTCTGAGGGTATTTCGCCTGTCTCATACATCTTGCTCACCAGCTGGTAGAGTTTTGTCATGACTGGCTCTCCCAAGGCCGTCAGTAGTTCTAATGGAATGTTGTCTACTCCGGGGGCCTTGTTTCTACTCAGGTCTTTCAGTGCTCTGTCAAACTCTTCACGCAGTATCGTATCTCCCATTTCGTCTTCATCTACATCCTCTTCTATTTCCATAATATTGTCCTCAAGTACATCGCCCTTGTATAACCCTTCTATATACTCCTTCCACCTTTCTGCCTTCCCTTCTTTGCTTAGAACTGGGCTGCCATCTGAGCTCTTGATATTCATACACGTGGTTCTCTTCTCTCCAAAGGTCTCTTTAATTTTCCTGTAGGCAGTATCTATCTTACCCCTAGTGAGATAAGCTTCTACATCCTTACATTTGTCCTCTAGCCATCCCTGTTTAGCCATTTTGCACTTCCTGTCGATCTCATTTTTGAGACGTTTGTATTCCTTTTTGCCTGCTTCATTTACTGCATTTTTATATTTTCTCCTTTCATCAATTAAATTCAATATTTCTTCTGTTACCCAAGGATTTCTAGCAGCCCTTGTCTTTGTACCTACTTTATCCTCTGCTGCCTTCACTACTACATCCCTCAGAGCTACCCATTCTTCTTCTACTGTATTTCTTTCCCCTATTCCTGTCAATTGTTCCCTTATGCTCTCTCTGAAACTCTGTACAACCTCTGGTTCTTTCAGTTTATCCAGGTCCCATCTCCTTAATTTCTCACATTTTTGCAGTTTCTTCAGTTTTAATCTACAGGTCATAACCAATAGATTGTGGTCAGAGTCCACATCTGCCCCTGGAAATGTCTTACAACTTAAAACCTGGTTCCTAAATCTCTGTCTTACCATTATATAATCTATCTGATACCTTTTAGTATCTCCAGGGTTCTTCCACGTATACAACCTTCTTTCATGATTCTTAAACCAAGTGTTAGCTATGATTAAGTTGTGCTCTGTGCAAAATTCTACTAGGCGGCTTCCTCTTTCATTTCTTAGCCCCAATCCATATTCACCTACTATGTTTCCTTCTCTCCCTTTTCCTACACTCGAATTCCAGTCACCCATTACTATTAAATTTTCGTCTCCCTTCACTATCTGAATAATTTCTTTTATTTCATCGTACATTTCTTCAATTTCTTCATCATCTGCAGAGCTAGTTGGCATATAAACTTGTACTACTGTAGTAGGTGTGGGCTTCGTGTCTATTTTGGCCACAATAATGCGTTCACTATGCTGTTTGTAGTAGCTTACACACATTCCTATTTTCCTACTCATTATTAAACCTACTCCTGCATTACCCCTATTTGATTTTGTGTTTATAACCCTGTAGTCATCTGACCAGAAGTCTTGTTCCTCCTGCCACCGAACTTCACTAATTCCCACTATATCTAACTTTAACCTATCCATTTCCCTTTTTAAATTTTCTAACCTACCTGCCCGATTAAGGGATCTGACATTCCACGCTCCGATCCGTAGAACGCCAGTTTTCTTTCTCCTGATAACGACATCCTCCTGAGTAGTCCCCGCCCGGAGATCCGAATGGGGGACTATTTTACCTCCGGAATATTTTACCCAAGAGGATGCCATCATCATTTAATCATACAGTAAAGCTGCATGTCCTCGGGAAAAATTACGGCTGTAGTTTCCCGTTGCTTTCAGCCGTTCGCAGTACCAGCACAGCAAGGCCGTTTTGGTTAATGTTGCAAGGCCAGATCAGTCAATCATCCAGACTGTTGCCCCTGCAACTACTGAAAAGGCTGCTGCCCCTCTTCAGGAACCACATGTTTGTCTGGCCTCTCAACAGATACCCCTCCGTTGTGGTTGCACCTACAGTACGGCCATCTGTATCGCTGAGGCACGCAAGCCTCCCCACCAACGGCAAGGTCCATGGTTCATGGGGGGAGGACTTTGTATAAGTAGTTGATAAATAGTTGCTACTATTAAAGTTCCCACCATCACAAAAGCGTCTTCTTGATATAGCCTTCGGCGTACCCGGTTGAGACCACAGCTGGTTTACATAGCGCATGGTTGCAAAAGCCTTTACACCATGTCATCTGCTCGTGAATGAAGACAAAGCTCAGAGTCACTCCAAATACAAAAACCTTTATGTATATGCAGCAAACTTTCACACGAAATCCTGAGTGATTTAGACCTTACTGACCTTAAAGTAGCAAGCGAAAACATTTTTAAATAACACGTATGTTAATAAGGAGCACATGCTTGACCAATGGCGAAATCTCTCACACTGAGTGAGGTAGGGTAAATGTTTCGCGCCGGGGCAAATATTTCTGTACTGTATGTAAAAAAAATTACAAGCCAATACCTTTAATAAAACACAAGTGATAAAAGCTGCAGCGTGAGAACACAAGTGCAATGAAACGTAGAAGTTGTGTTATTTTCTTATGAAAAGGAATGCGTTTAGCAAAAAACTAGCCCAGAAACAAATGTGGTACATTAGTATTTAAAGAAAAGATCAAGGAAATCGGAAAAGTATTTTTCGTCCACTTTTTTTCTTTTGTCTAACGGTCGGTCCTGCACACAGCTGTTAGTGTGGAAGACAACAGCAGTCACGGGAGAAGAAAGTTTGTCGTAACGGCAGAAACGGCGTCGTGTGGAAATAGCCTGAGGCTTCGTGTAGCACACTTTGAGACGTCTCTGGAGGCCGTCCTACAGTGGTTTTGCCCTCACACCGAAAGGAACTAACAGGAAGAAATAACGGCAACTAGCAACGTACCGAGAATTCAGCGAAGTAGCGAGCACCGCGAGTACTTCCCACTGTACCACGTATTAGAGCTGCTTCACATTCCATTCGCGTATAGACAGCGAGAAGAGTAAATGGTCAAACGTAGCTGTGCGCAGTGAAATGTATCTTGTCTTCGCGTTTCCTGCAGGAGTGCTACATGCTGGTTTATAGTGTATTCATAGATCTATCACTTAGCAACGAGACCCACATGACAATCGGATTTTTGTAGTTTTTTTTATATTTATGGAACATGAAGTTTACAATTAAAACAGCCTACCAATAACCCAAAGCCGTTCCCTGCAACTCTCCAGTAGCCTCGAGAAAATGGGCTTTGAAATTTCCCATACGTCTTTAATTCCCTAAATCTAGTTCAAAACTGAGGGGGCCATTTGGTTCTGCGGTTGAATGATTGTCTGTGCCCTGGGTTCGATTCCCGGCCGATATATATTTTCAAACTACGGTGCATGTACTACAAGCTTCCCTTTGCAGTGCAAAACACGTACAGATGAAAATGAAAAAAAAAAAAGATATCGGTAGCGCTCGAGACCAATAATCGCTCGTTCGAGTCTCGTTTTCGTAATTTTTTTCGTTCACTTTAAATACCCACATCATTTAAATACAAAGTTCATCAGATACATGCCAATCATCACGTATCTAATTGTTATTTTCATAAAAAATTTACGTTTTCTATTTCTAATTACATATCACACACAAAAATCCAGTTTTGACTGCAATCACAAATTCCTGATTATTAATATTTTATAAAAGAGTATTAAAAAGGTTGACTAAATTAAAAAAAAATATTGCAAATAATTTCTTTAATCTTTAGGTATTTTACGTTTCCCAGAAATGTTCGAAGAACATCACCGTTGTTTAAAAATTTCCCATGGAAAGGGGGGGGGGGGGGGAGACTGACCCCAGGCCAGCCATGCAGAAGCCAAGTGTCCTACCACAGAGCCACAAGGCATGTCGAAAGTAAGTTGATCTTAATTTAAGAAATTAAATGAGCTCGGAAAACTTCAAAGTCGATTGTATTAGAATATTTGAGAGTTGCATCTAACAGCTTTGGGAAATATATATTTGCTGCTGCATTTCATGTACCATAAATACTGTATAAAAAAATACAAAATTCGGTTTTCCCCGTGGTCTCGTTGTTGGTATTTCTCCTTCGAACTTGGCGCCTCTCTTTCAAACATTTGCCCGCAAGGATATTTTGTTTAAAATATCTAAATATGTATCATACCGATGTATTACTTTAAGAGTTAACGCATTTCATACAGCTGAGCCTTTATCAAGCTGCTACCGCCCCGTAAGTGGCGCGCCCTACACCTTGTTTACCTGGCATCGTAACTAGTTGACACTTCCAGTCTAATGTCTGCTCTTAACAAGCCGTATCTGTTGTAACAATTTTTACTCTTCTCATGCAGGATTTTATTTCATATTTTCTGCTGTGTGACTTGCGCTCCTTAATTCATCATGCATATTTACAATTTTAACTTCATGCAATTTGTGTAAGTAACAGTTTTATTGCATTTTCGCCTTCGAAATGTGGTCAGGTATTACGTATTTTAGACGTTTCTTTTATAATATATTCAAACTTTATATGAGACTTCCTTCTGAAGAAATACCCTTCGTGGCATAGAGACCTGGTTGAGATTTTTACATCTAACTTATGCAACCAGGTGGCTGTAAATGTAATATATTGAAAATTTGTTTAAAGTTGCTGTCAGCCACGTTTAAAATTGTGATATCTTTAATTTTGACAATATGTATTTATATCACTTGACTGATTCCATTTGTCACTCACTGATATTGTCCTCACAGGGCACTACTTTGTTTTCGATTTAAGTGCACTATTTCTATTTCTTAACTTTTAACCCCCCCTCTCATGAACCATGGGCCTTGCCGTTGGTGGGGAGGCTTGCGTGCCTCAGCGATACAGATAGCCGTACCGTAGGTGCAACCTCAACGGAGGGGTATCTGTTGAGAGGCCAGACAAACGTGTGGTTCCTGAAGAGGGGCAGCAGCCTTTTCAGTAGTTGCAGGGGCAACAGTCTGGATGATTGAATGATCTGGCCTTGTAACAATAAACAAAATGGCCTTGCTGTGCTGGTACTGCGAACGGCTGAAAGCTAGGGGGAAACTACAGCCGTAATTTTTCCCGAGGGCACGCAGCTTTACTGTACGATTAAATGATGATGGCATCCTCTTGGGTAAAATATTCCGGAGGTAAAATAGTCCCCCATTCGGATCTCCGGGCGGGGACCACTCAAGAGGATGTCGTTATAAGCAGAAAGAAAATTGGCGTTCTACGGATCAGAGCGTGGAATGTCAGATCACTTAATCGGGCAGGTAGGTTAGAAAATTTAAAAAGGGAAATTGATACGGTAAAGTTAGATATAGTGGGAATTAGTGAAGTTCGGTGGCAGGAGGAACAAGACTTTTGGTCAGGTGAATACAGGGTTATAAATACAAAATCAAATAGGGGTAATGCAGGAGTAGGTTTAATAATGTACAGGAAAATAGGAATGCTGGTAAGCTACTACAAACAGCATAGTGAACGCATTATTGTGGCCAAGATAGATACGAAGCCCACACCTACTACAGTAGTACAAGTTTATATGCCAACTAGCTCTGCAGATGACGAAGAAATTGAAGAAATGTATGATGAAATATAAGAAATTATTCAGATAGTGTAGGGTGATGATAATTTAATAGTAATGGGTGACTGGAATTCGGTAGTAGGAAAAGACAGAGAAGGAAACGTAGTACGTGAATATGGATTGGGGAAAAGAAATGAAAGAGGAAGCCGCCTGGTAGAATTTTGCACAGAGCACAACTTAATCACAGCTAACACTTGGTTCAAGAATCTTAAAAGAAGGCTGTATACATGGAAGAAGCCTGGAGATACTGACAGGTTTCAGACAGATTATATAATGGTAAGACAGAGATTTAGGAACCAGGTTTTAAATTGTAAGACATTTCCAGGGGCAGATGTGGATTCTGACCACAATCTATGGGTTATGACCTGAAGATTAAACCTGAAGAAATTGCAAAAAGGTGGGAATTTAAGGAGATGGGACCTGGATAAACTGAAAAAAATCAGAGGTTGTACAGAGTTTCAGGGAGAGCATAAGGGAACAATTGACAGGAATGGCGGAAAGAAATACAGTAGAAGGAGAATGGGTAGCTTTGAGGGATGAAGTACTGAAGGCAGCAGAGGATCAAGTACGTAAAAAGACGAGAGCTAGTAGAAATCCTTGGGTAACAGAAGAAATATTGAATTTTATTGATGACAGGAGAAAATATAAAAATGCAGTAAGTGAAGCAGGCAAAAAGGAATACAAACGTCTAAAAAATGAGATCGACAGTAAGTGCAAAATGGAAAGTACGGATGGCTAGAGGACAAATGTAAGGATGTAGAGGCTTATCTCTCTAGGGGTAAGATAGATACTACCTACAGGAAAATTAAAGAGACCTTTGGAGAAAAGAGAACCACTTGTATGAACATCAAGAGCTCAGATGGAAACCCAGTTCTAAGCAAAGAAGGGAAAGCAGAAAGATGGAAGGAGTATATAGAGGGTCTATACAAGGGCGATGTACTTGAGGACAATATTATGGAAATGGAAGAGGATGTAGGTGACGATGAAATGGGAGATACGATACTGCGTGAAGAGTTTGACAGAGCACTGAAAGACCTGAGTCGAAACAAGGCCCCGGAGTAGACAACATTCCATTGGAACCACTGACGGCCTTGGGAGAGCCAGTCCTGACAAAACACTACCATCTGGTGAGCAAGATGTATGAGACAGGCGAAATTCCTCAGACTTCAAGAAGAATATAATAATTCCAATCCCAAAGAAAACAGGTGTTGACAGATGTGAAAATTACCGAACTATCAGTTTAATAAGTCACAGCTGCAAAATACTAATGCGAATTCTTTACAGACGAATGGAAAAACTAGTAGAAGCCGACCTCGGGGAAGATCAGTTTGGGTTCCATAGAAATGTTGGAACACGTGAGGCAATACTGACCCTACGACTTATCTTAGAAGCTAGATTAAGGAAGGGCAAACCTACGTTTCTAGCGTTTGTAGACTTAGAGTAAGGTTATGACAACGTTGACTGGAATACTCTCTTTGAAATTCTAAAGGTGGCACGGGTAAAATACAGAGAGCGAAAGGCTATTTACAATTTGTACAGAAACCAGATGGCAGTTATAAGAGTCGAGGGACATGAAAGGGAAGCAGTGGTTGGGAAGGGAGTAAGACAGGGTTGTAGCTTCTCACCGATGTTATTCAATCTGCATATTGAGCAAGCAGTAAAGGAAACAAAAGAAAAATTCGGAGTAGGTATTAAAATCCATGAAGAAGAAATAAAAACTTTGAGGTTCGCCGATGACATTGTAATTCTGTCAGAGACAGCAAAGGACTTGGAAGAGCAGTTGAATGGAATGGACAGTGTCTTGAGAGGAGTATGTAAAATGAACATCAACAAAAGCAAAACGAGCATAATGGAATGTAGTCGAATTAAGTCGAGTGACGCTGAGGGAATTTGATTAGGAAATGAGACACTTAAAGTAGTAAAGGAGTTTTGCTATTTGGGAAGCAAATTAACTGATGATGGTCGAAGTAGAGAGGATATAAAATGTAGACTGGCAATGGCAAGGAAAGCGTTTCTGAAGAAGAGAAATTTGTTAACAGCGAGCATAGATTTAAGTGTCAGTAAGTGTCAGGAAATCATTTCTGAAAGTATTTGTATGGAGTGTAGCCATGTATGGAAGTGAAACATGGACGATAAATAGTTTGAACAAGAAGAGAATAGAAGCTTTCGAAATGTGGTGCTACAGAAGAATTCTGAAGATTAGATGGGTGGATCACATAACTAATGAGCAAGTATTGAATAGGATTGGGGAGAAGAGAAGTTTGTGGCACAACTTGACCAGAAGAAGGGATCGGTTGATAGGACACGTTCTGAGGCATCAAGGGATCACCAATTTTGCATTGGAGGGCAGCGTGGAGGGTAAAAATCGTAGAGGGAGACCAAGAGATGAATACACTAAGCAGATTCAGAACGATGTAGGTTGCAGTATGTACTGGGAGATGAAGAAGATTGCACAGGATAGATTACATGGAGAGTTGCATCAAACCAGTCTCAGGACTGAAGAGCACAACAACAACAACAACAACAACTTTTAACACAAATTGGTAATCTTTGAAATATTAAAATGTTATCAAGATCTCAATGAATATTTGTGCAGCTTTTTCCAGGCCATCATCTATGAAAATTCTTAGGTTAGTATTAACATTTTCTGGCAGGTCAACAACATGTAACGTTACCATGGAAGCTTCTCCAACAAATTTCCCTAGCACGCGTCTGAAGTTAGTCTCGTCAAAGAATGTAAGCACCCACGTATTCACTGTTCACTAACGTTGCATCCACATTTTTCCTTCGCCGCTGGGGTCTCCTACAGTTGCAAACAATATCTAGCGTAGAAACTGATTACTTATCAATGGAATGAGTGCTGCGTGGCGTCGCAACAGCTGCTACTTGGCAGACGTGCCGTAGGTGGCGGGCTTATCAGCTGCGATAATGGCAGCGACACGACACACCTGCAGGACGGCACCACTCAAACGTTTACACTGCCACCATTAATGGTTAGCCGAGATCCAGCTCAAGAGAACTTCGTAGAAGCTCCAACAAATACAACTCCTCTTCGTACGCACGATATGGCTAACTCACACATTTCACCCTACACCCACGATGGTCTTTAGAGTATACTAAACTCCAGCACATATTCAAAATCAGTGTATAGATATCAACTTGATAAGGAACTCATTTCAGCGAATGAACAATTCCCGTTCTCCACGAACGAACATGTGAAACAATGCATTCGAATCTCCCGCGACATCTTGGCGTGTCTGACACACAGTACATTCGTGACCAACAAATGTGGTGAACTAAATAACTCGTGCCCTACACGCTCTGGTGACTAGCCTTTGCACATGACCCCGCTTCGAAAAATGAAAGCAACTTAGAGTTTAACACCCTATCGGTAAGAGAAAATTTCTCAAGCCTCTAGTAAGGAAAAAGTATTTAAAGAATCGATGATCATGACATCTGACGTTAAAATTCACGGGTCAATTGCACACTTACACCATATCAAGCTTCGTACCTTTCCTATTTCTGTTAAAGTCATTGCAGTAACTATGAATTAAGCGAAAAAATACTGTCCAAATTGTTCTATCAGAAATACCACACAACGGAAAAAAGTAGGCACTGTCCCTGAAAGAAATGCATCATACTGTTGAACATCGTACAATACAAAATGCTTTGCAGTAAGCTCTTGAAGCAAGATCATGCCATCATAAAAGCCGGGGTGGCCGAGCGGTTCTAGGCGCTACAGTCTGGAACCGCGCAACCGCTACGGTCGCAGGTTCGAATCTTGCCTCGGGAATGGATGTGTGTGATGTCCTTAGGTTAGTTAGGTTTAGTAATTCTAAGTTCTAGGGTACTGATGATCTGAGAAGTTAAGTCTCATAGTGCTCAGAGCCATTTGACAAATTTTTAAATTTTCTTAAACTTTCTTACAGCTCAGTCCTGATAAGGACTTCCATCATTCCGCTTTCTATCTTTCCTTCATTCTTAGTGACTGTATCTCCAGTCTCTCTTGATTCCATTGGTTTCCAATTTGTATTTCATTCCTCTATTACCTACTCACAATTCCCCGTTCATTTGTAGCACCCCTCTTTACCGCGTAGCATATTATTTTATTTTCATTATTGCTTCCAATGAGATTCCTTCCTAGTTTCCACACCAGACTTCTACGAGCGTCAGCGTTCTTTAGGGCTCCTGTATTCGTAAAATCTTTTAGAACCTCACTTCAAAACGAACTGTTAATCGAAGGTAAATAGCCAGGCAAATTTTCCTGACCGAAGCTTTTCGATCTGTGCACATTCCTTTCCGTAATGAAACTTGAGTAACGCCGTATCAGTGACAGGAGGAGATAAAGAGCATTCCACTCGACTGATAATACTGCTGCTGCGTTAAGAGGCACAGTTCTCAATACGGCTGCGGTAACTGAACTATTGTTCACTTGTTGGCGAGAGAACGAAATACTGACTGCGTGATTGGATATCATAAGGACTATTCAAGATTAATAAATACTATCCCCACAGCAGTAAGCGGAAATTCCAGTATTGTTGTCCCCGGCAGGTTCTTAGAAGGTGGTGATTCGTTACTGCGCTTCAACTAGCTCTGATATGATTTACAATATTATATCCAGGCGGAAGGAAGGAGGTTGGAGGTAAACATCTTGTAGACAGGGAGGTCATTAGAGACGAAGCGGTAAATCAAATGCAGGACGGAGAACGGAACGAGGTAGGATACCGGACAACTCCAGTATAATAAACATCTCTGGAAACGCCTAAGATATTTCGGGAAGGTTTCGATTTTCATAGATTTACGAAAGACATTCAACTCTTTGCGGCGTCATCAGCTAATAACCATGGCACCACCACAGAGAGTATTCTCGCAAATATGAGATTAAATAGATGAAATTTTGATTAGTAGAGTCCTGTACGCTGTACTAGACGAAGAATGTTCAACAGTAACGAAAGTAACGAAAGTAATATACGCTGCATGACAAAGTTAAGCACACATGGTCGGATGTGAATGTAGCTTCGTAAATGCACATACTATCCGCGAATAGGTAAATGATTAGTCACAATCCACACTGACAGGAAGAATGACCACCAGGGTGTAATTGTGCCTTTTGTATTTAGCTTTGTCAACGGACCTGATAGAGCATACAAGCGGTGCGAACAGCGTCGGTTGTTGTGTGATCAGTGAAGGACACGGCGATGCTCGTACTCGTGTGGGACAGCGCGTTATCAGCACCTGACACAGTGTGAAAGGGGGCGTGATTGTGCGTTTCCATATGGCCGGTTTGTCGGGTCGTTCAATATTGAGATTTGGATAGCATTTGGACGTGAGAGAGCTCCTATGCTGGACTGCATGGGAACGTGGGGCATGCATACTCGTCGTCACGGTTCCGATTGATGACGTCTGACCACAATGAAGGAGGATCGCCGTATTCCGCACCGGGCAAATCGTAGCCCCTTCACACCTGCGTCTGCAACCCGAGAACGAGTAACAGGCTACCTGCAACACTGTGCCATCCCGCGCCAGTGGTAATGGAAATGAGCGTTTGGCGACGTTGGCCGGGAGGCCCCTTGCGGGGCAGGTCCGGCCGCCTTGGTGCAGGTCTTATTACATTCGACGCCACAGTGGGCGACCTGCGCCCGGATGGGGATGAAATGATGATGAAGACAACACAACACCCAGTCGCTGAGCGGCAATCGAACCCGGGCCCGTAGGACGGCAGTCCGCCACGCTGACCACTCAGCTATCGGGGCGGACCGCACCAGTGGTCGGAGACTAGGAACACCCGGACTTGACGATTACCGGCCCATGTGCAGGCTGCCGTTAACATCACAATACAAACCGCTGGGTTTGGAGTGGTACCGCTACCGGGAAGCATGTACTGCTGGCGAATGGCGTTGATTGCATTCAGCATTGGATCGCAATCCCGTACTGCCCCAGATGATCATCTTCGGCGAGTATCGCGGCCGGCGACATGGGGAGAGGTCCCATTCACCCAATGGTTAGGAGAGGCACAGCGGTGTGGGGGGCCAGCCTGCATGACTACAGATCGAAGGACCTCTGACGTCACAGCAGTACGCCACGGACATGCTGCGTCCTTATGTGCTCCATGTGAATATTGTGGTAACATTTTTCAACAGGGCAATACTCGTCGAGACACATTATACGTCTCTCTAAACTGTCTGTGTGATGTTGAGGTACTCCCCAAGCTAGCAAGATCCCCAGATCTGTCCCCGATAAACACATGTGTTACCAGCTTGGAGGCCGCGCGGGATTAGCCGAACGGTCTGGGGCGCTGCAGTCATGGACTGTGCGGCTGCTCCCGGCGGGGGTTCGAGTCCTCCCTCTGGCATGGGTGTGCGTGTTTGTCCTTAGGATAATTGAGGTTAAGTAGTGTGTAAGCTTAGGGACTGATGACCTTAGCAGTCACGTCCCATAAGATTTCACACACATTTGAACATTTTTTAACCAGCTCGGATGTCAACTCAGCGCCAGAGCCAGTAACCAGGCTTTCAAGGACCAGTATAGTTGTTGTGAGTCAGCATGCCCCATGAGAGGATACAATGGCTTTATGAAACGCTTTCCAACCAAATCAGTGCGTGGATCCAGGCCAAACGTGGTGCAATGTCATAAAGAAATGTAGTCTCATACTGCCAACTTCCTGATAACTTTCACTCGATTTTGTAATAAATGCCGGCCGCTGTGGTCGAGCGGTTCTACGCGCTTCAGTCCGGAACCGCGGTGCTGCTATGTTCGCAGGTTCGAATCCTGCCTCAAGCATGGATGTGTGTGATGGCCTTAGGTTAGTTCCAAGTCTAGGGGACTGATGACCTCAGATGTTAAGTCCCATAGTGCTCAAAGTCATTTGAACCATTTGTAATAAATTAAATACAATCACATACCCTGTAATCAAGTAATTTTCATGTCGTTTCTTCTTCCTCTTCTCGGTGATCGCTTTATTTGTCTGGCAGCCTACGTCGCGTCCCAAAGAAGTCTTATAGAACGCCTAATCTTCACAATACACACGGCGCTTTATCAGATAGGGACAAAAGCATTGTCAGAATGTTCGGTGACAAAAATGCCTGTTATCGACGATGGACGAAGTCAGAAAATCCAGAAAGAAATGGAGAAGGTTTCCACTTTATGTAATGAAGGACTGCTCTCATTAAACGTGAATAAACGCAAGACAATTTTCATAACGGAGGGAAAGAACCCGATAATAACGTATACAATTCTATATTATTGCTTCAATGTGTCAAGGGAGACATAATGCATGCATGACAACAGATTTTGAACGAGTTCAGAGGCGCGCTTCTAGGATTTTAACAGACGATATAATTAAACAAAATTCCTGCATGGATGCTCGCTAAATTTTAGTGGAAGCTTTTTGAGGAGAGACGAAGTTGTTCTCGTGAAAAGTTAATGGGTAAATTTAGCGGACTCATCTTCGAGGAAGACCGATAGGTGATTCTGTTTCCACTATCTTATATAAAGAGCAGGCATCACGAGAATAACTTAAGAGAGTGAATAGGGGACGTACAGATCCTTGCAGACAGTGTGTTTCCCTTGTCGTGACATGAATTGAACAGGACAAAAAAATCGCTAATATCGTACGGAATACCATCTGTCCCGCACTGTACGTTGGATTGCGCAGTGTATTGCTTGGTAAATTATAAGTACGTGCGGTGGTCCAAATGAATTGCTTAAATACGTGGACGAAAAGTGAATGGCGTTAATAAAGAGAAATGAAACATGTTAATACTATTAAGAGGATTCATAAACAGTGGTTTATGAAGCGTTTCACAGATATCAGTGGGACGTACAATGCCTCTACTTTTACCGGGAGATATGATGATGCAGTGGTTGAAGCTACACAAGTATTCAGAGTGCGATAATCTGCTATCCCCACCTCTAATGATTTGGAGCGATTTATGTATTTCTTTAGTATCTATTTATTTCTTCGCCTAAATACTGGATGACTATTAGGCTTGCGGCGTTACTGTAAGTAACATCCAGATGTGTGCGAGAATAAGTGCCGCCCCTCTATGACAGCAAACACTGACAACAATGAGGGCAGTGTTTTCGACCCACGTGAACTTTTCGATTAGTTATTGCTCATTCGGTTCCTCGTTTTCGTAAATAATGGTTGTGTCAATTCCTCTGTTGCTAGTCTATTTGATGACATACTGTTATTGCAGTTATTCGTTTATATTTATGCATCTTCATTAACATAATTGTCCTCTTTACTAAGGATGACTCGCCATTTAATAACATGATAAAGAGTACAACATACATTCAACGTAGTAACTGAATTCGCATTATGAACAGCAGGCATGAAAAAGTACAGAAGAGGACTCTTCCGGGCAGAAACAATGTAGCTCCGGTACGTTACAAGAGAGAGATGTGTTCAAAACCACTTGCAGCCACACACATTCTAACTTTTTTGTAATTCCTTAAATAGCTTCAGCCGAATTGCAGAAAAACAACATCTTTTTTTTTTTTTCTTCCGTCCAAATCGGATTAAGTTTGCACTTCGTCTGTAGGGACGTAGTAGATAGTTTCGGAAGTTCCATGCGGCTTTTCGCGGATGATGCTGTAGTATACAGAGAAGTTGCAGCATTAGAAAATTGCAGCGAAATGCAGGAAGATTTGCAGCGGATAGGGACTTGGTGCAGGGAGTGGCAACTGACCCTTAACATGGACAAATGTAATGTATTGCGAGTACATAGAAAGAAGGATCCTATATTATATGATTATATGGTAGCAGAACAAACACTGGTAGCAGTTACTTCTGTAAAATATCTGCGAGTATGCGTGCGGAACGATTTGAAGTGGAATGATCATATAAAATTAATTGTTGGTAAGGCGGGTACCAGGTTGAGATTCATTGGGAGAGTCCTTAGAAAATGTAGTCCATCAACAAAGGAGGTGGCTTACAAAACACTTGTTCGACCTGTACTTGAGAATTGCTCATCAGTGTGGGATCCGTACAAGATCGGGTCGATAGAGAAGATCCAAAGAAGAGCGGCGCGTTTCGTCACACGGTTTTTTGGTAAGCATGATAGCGTTACGGAGGTGTTTAGCAAAGTCAAGTGGCAGACTCTGCAAGAGAAGCGCTCTGCATCGCGATGTAGCTTGCTGCCCAGGTTTCGAGAGGGTGCGTTTCTGTATGAGGTATCGAATATATTGCTTCCCCCTACTTATACCACCCGAGGAGATCACGAATGTAAAATCAGAGAGATTCGAGCGCGCACGGAGGCTTTCCGGCAGTCGTTCTTCCCGCGAACCATACGCGACGGCAACAGGAGAGAGAGGGAGGTGATGACAGTGGCAAGTAAAGTGCCCTCCGCCACACACCGTTGGGTGGCTTGCGGAGTATAAATGTAGATGTAGATGAAGACATCGATATACACAGCCTGACTGCAGAAGAGGATGACATGTTAATACAGGGCGTTCAATAAGTAATGCAACACTTTTTTTCTCGGTCAATTTTGGTTGAAAAAAAGCGCAATTTGCTGTGAGATATCGTGAAATACTCGCGCTTCAGCCCCTATAGTTTCATGAGATGTGGTTCCAAGCAGAGAGCTGTCACTGCTTCCGACAAACTATTAGTCGTAGAGGAAAAATGAATAGGACCGGCCAGCAACCACCCTCCTCCCCCTTTTCGCGGAGATATGAAACAGGAGCTATTACGGCTGGTTCTGGTGCAGCGACAGGGCGGCGTTGCGAAATCAGCTGCACGCTGCGGCGCGGCCGGCCGGCGAGCACAGGAAGCTGCGACCATAAAGGCGAGGCGAGGCGAGGCGAGGCGGCTGTAGCGGTAGTGAGGAACGCGGGCACGGGGACGCACACGCCGCCTGCATACAGCCGCGGCGGCGGCGGCGACCTCTACCGTCACCTTCCGGTCGATACCTCCGCTTCCACGTTGCGAACCGCGACGTCATAAGCTGCATTTATAGGCGCGCTCTGATACGCTGATGGCGCGCCTCGATAACCCCCGACACATTCTCTCTCACTCGCCTGCGCTCCACAACACATCTGTGAAGCAGCGCGGCCGACACACATTCAGGGACACTCGCTACCTCCTTTTGGCACCAGACATTTACTGACACAATACACCAATGAATGTGCCGCAGATAAAACTGAATACACAGAGATAATGAATGAAGGATAGTACTTAAATAACGAATTTCTAATGGAATAAGGTTACTCGTTACAGCAACAACTTAAAATCTACGTCTGCATCCATTCTCCGCAAGCCACCTGGCGGTGAGTGGCGGAGGGTACCCTGGGTACCTCTATCGGTTCTCCCTTCTATTCCAGTCTCGGTATTGTTCGTGGAAAGAAAGATTGTCGGTATGCCTCTGTGTGGACTCTCATCTCTCTGATTTTATCCTCATGGTCTCTTCGCGAGATATACGTAGTAGCGAGGAATATACTGCTTGACTCCTCGCGATGAAGTTATGTTCTCGAAACTTCAACAAAACCCGTACCGACCTACTGAGCGTCTCTTCTGTAGAGTCTTCCACTGGAGTTTATCCATCATCTCCGTAACGCTTTCGCTATTACAAAATGATCCCGGAATGAAGTGCATTGCTCTCCGTTGGATCTTGTCTATCTCTTCTGTCAACCCTATCTGGTACGGATCCCACACCGCTGAGCAGTATTCAAGCAGTGGGCGAACAAGTGTACTGTAACCTACTTCCTTTGTTTTCGGATTGCATTTCCTTAGGATTCTCCCAATGAATCTCAGTGTGGCATCTGCTTTACCGACGGTCAACTTTATATGATCATTCCATTTTAAATCACTCCTAATGCCTACTCCCAGATAATTTATGGAATTAACTGCTTCCAGTCCATGGTAACTGTTCAACGTAGCCTAATGCACGAATTACAACGCAGCAAAAAATTTTGTCACACGCTCTCAAATGTCTTTGCTGTCTGTTGTACAATGGCATAGGCAACTAGGATGCTAGCAATCATTTCTTCAATTTCTACTGATCTTTCGGGCACAAACGACTTTGCGTAGCCCTAAGAATATTATGCATGCTCGGGAGACGTGGCCATGAGATTAGAAGCTCCAGTCAACTATCACTCTGTCAACAAATACTACACCGTCCTCTTCGCTTGCGCTACTAATCGTGTTGTTCACCTACAACTATATTCGGATACGGCAACTGGTAAATCGGCGTTGATTGGTTCGAGGGAAGCAGAGAGACCATGTACAGCAAGATTTAGACGAAAACTGTTTACACCGTACCATACTGTCACAAAAAAAATGTTCAAATGTGTGTGAAATCTTATGGGACTACACACTACTTAACCTAAATTATCTTAAGGACAAACACACACACCCATGCTCGAGGGAGGACTCGAACCTCCGCCGGGACCATACTGTCGTAGGGGACATTGAGACGAACGATCTGATATAGGACATTTGTGGTCACCAAGCCGGGAAACAAATTTATCTACAAAAGCCGTCTGTGGTACAGCGCATACGCGCCATGTTCCATTTTGAAAACCTTTTCGCTCTCTCACGCCGCCGGCTAGTCTGTTGTTTTATAACTTTAAACTTGCCCATGAGGGTATTGAGGGAAAGACTTATGCAAAAACTAATTACTTTTAAAACTCGGCTTAAAATTAACCCTTACAAGCATTGAAGTTTCGTAGTGAGAAGGTCAGACAAACAAAATTATTTAATTGTTTGAGGCAAAATTTACAGAAAAAAGCAAATTTTGCAGTTTGTCGTTGCACAATTAGGGGTATTCAGTATTGAACGATTTTGGCGGGAAAAATAAATCAGCTTCAAACAAACGACCGACTACGTTGGTGGCGTAAGACGGCGACAGCATATTTAAAATCTCGCGCGGCGAGCAGGTGTCATTTGAAGGTCAATTTCACGTTGTGTCCCGACTTCATAGACCACAAATTGTCTGTCTTGACTTCCCCCCTACACCAGTGTTGTAAGTGTTACGAGATTTTTTTCGTCGCTTCTTGGCAGAACAATAGAAATAATAAATGAAAATCATATTGTTGTTATGCTCCTCGTCAAATGAGCTAAAACAACATTGGAAATGATTTACTCGTCTACAGTGAGACACGAAACACAGCAAATGTCATCTCTGATAGTGTGGTAAATTCGAATTTAGTGTTAATGTTTTTCCCGGTTTTATTATTTACTGTTCACTTTCTTACTTTTTTAATTGCGTTACCATAACACTGTCAGAATTGTCAGTGCTTCAGCCTAGACGACTGACGTCTTTTCCTGTTTTGTACAAAAACATTATAACTTATTTGACGACGGGAGTCATTTAAAGTCTGATGATGGCCTTGTAAGCCAGAAACAGATTACAGAATTGACTAATCGTGTAGAGCGCACACATTATTGTGCTATGCATTTATTTAACAGCTATCGTTGACACCGTGTATACGGGCAACACTATGACGTTTCACTCCGCCAACAAAACATGGCCAAACTGTGAACATCGCTAGCAGCCGCCCCCACATATATAAATTCCTTCCCAACATAATGTATGATGGAAATTTATCGCTGCGAGGACAGCAAGGTGGGGAGGACGGTGGGAGATCATGATAGCAACAGCTAAATGCTCGCTATGGAAAAGGAATGCCGCAACAAAATTAAGGACGACTTCTGGAAGCGAAGGGAGAAGGAAATCCTTACATCGCTGCAAAGAATGGTTCAAATGACTCTGAGCACTATGAGACTTAACATCTAAGGTCATCAGTCCCCTAGAACTTAAAACTACTTAAACCTAACTAACCTAAGGACATCACACACATCCATGCCCGAGGCAGGATTCGAACCTGCGACAGTATCAGTAGCGCGATTCCGGACTGAAGCGCCTAGAACCGCTCGACCACAGCGGGCGGCTGCACTGATCAGTCTGGGATTCTCGATTTCATTGTTTAGTCGTTGCATTATTGGCTAAATTACGTCAGTCCGCGCGAAAGACGTTATGACAAATTATACAGTGATGAAGTGATGAGGATGAAATGATAAGGACAACACAACACCCAGTCCCTGAGAGGAGAAAATCTCCAACCCAGCCGGGAAACAAACCCTGTGGCCCACTCGCACGGGAGGCGAGAACGTTACTACCCGGCTAAGCAGGGGGACTGGGTAAAAAAACTAAAGTGCATCGGTCAAGTATTTTTCGGAATTTTTGCTAACAATGTTTCTTCTATTGTAGATACGTTTATTAGAGTATAGTATAAGCATTTGAGGTATTTCAGTCAAGAACATTCGATATTATTTGCTGTTAGAAAAGGATATGTACGAATATTTGTTTGGGAATCGTGTAAAAATATGAAGTAAATCGCTCAAGAACTTTCCACGGTTTTTTGTTAAAAATCTATACAATGTGTAACCTACGTCCGCCCGAACGTTTTTTAGAGTAAAGTGTAAACATCTGAAGTAAACTGGTCAAGTACTTTTCAATAAATTTGGTAACAACGTTACACTACGACTTGTCTTACAGAAGTATAGATAACAACAACACAGCGTTTGCGCATTTTTAAGAGCTGCCTTGACCACGACGGGCGAGGTTCTGAAACAGTTATCGGGGAAAAGCTGTAGTAAATTAATTTGTATCTTTTTTTCCTGGAATGTGCTATTACTCATCTCAGTATATATGTAACGAAGGTCCGACACATAACTATCAAAATACACAGATTCGGTCACCATACTTCTTCAGCTTCGTTGGAAAAATTTACGACTGGAACAAGCGCAGGATGCCACAGTAACTTCTAGCACGGAGGCACACGATATAATTCATAGCCAATTGTAAATGCATAACGTCTCGCGCAGTGTCGACGGTTCCTGCACATCTCACACGGTAAATGTATGACGTGTGCTGCAAGCGCTACCATCGTCTAGACTATGGACGACATGCTGAACTCCGAAACCTCGAGTGTTCCTAATAATCGAAAACGCTAGTTCCAAAATCTCCAATACGCTCCTCGATGCAACTTCCAATTCTACAGATGCGGATGAAAAGGGAGATTTCTCCTTATCCGATATCCAAAAGCGTTCGTCAACGTAACATATGTCGACTGTCTCAACGTAACATATGTCGACTGTCTCTCTCTCTCTCTCTCTCTCTCTCTCTCTCTCTGTCTCGCGCGGTGTGTGTGTGTGTGTGTGTGTGTGTGTCCGATTTAGAAGACGAACCACGTTCAGCTAAAACATTATACATAATTTGGGCGGCTATATCCATAAAATTTAAGAGAAGAAATGAAGCGCACACAGACCATTGAAACGTATGACCGAGACAGATGAAGTAATATAAAATATTATCAACTCGGTGGAAATAAATGAAAGTGCGGGTGCAAGTTGACACAGGTATCCCAGTCGTGCACAGAAAGCTGGATGTCGCACGGCGTGAGATCAGAATGACTGGCTCTTCCCGCAATACGAGGGAGTTAAAGGAACGGGAAAATATAATGTCTGCCAATCAGCGAACAGCTGCGGCGCATTAGGGTGGCGTTTTCCATTACAAAATGGCCCAGAGACAATATTTGGATGACTTCACACATTCAGGAATAATCGGGACATTGGAAGAACCATGATGTGTGACGAGTGTAGTCCAGAGTTTGGTACTGCTCACAGCATTGTTTCATGAGTGCAGGGAGGGTTCCGTGCCAAAGGAGGTGATGGACCACGGTGAACTACAGCAGCAGATGAGCTCTACATTGTGCAATAGGCAAGAAGTGATCCACGGTAAACAGTGGATGCAATTGCAACCACATTTAATCGGATTGGAAGACGCGCAAGCAATATCACGCTCCACTGCGGCGCAGCGACTGCCTGGAAGCGGTCTCTTTGCCCAGTAACCAGTAATTTGTGTTCCACTGACAACTGATTGCGACGCTGCCAGGAGCATAGTGACTGGATCAACGAGAAGCGTGGCCGTGTGCACTTCTCGGATGAGACCAGATTCAGTATGAGTAGCGATTCCAGACGGGCCCTTGTATGATGACCCTCATTTATGAGAGGTGGGAACAAGTAATTCCGGGGTGGCCGAGCGGTTGTAGGCGCTACAGTCTGGAACCGCGCGACCGCTACGGTCGGAGGTTCGAATCCTGCCTTAGGCATGGATGTGTGTGATGTCCTTAGGTTTAAGTAGTTCTAAGTTCTGGGGGACTGATGACCTCAGAAGTTAAGTCTCATAGCGCTCAGAGCCAACAGGTAATTCCTCCAGCAACATTGTCGAACATGACTGTTTTCGTGGTCCAGGTGTCAACGGTGTGCGGAGGCGTAATGTTGCGTGGGTGTACTGACCGCTTTGAACACTGTGCACTCACCGGTCACTGCTGATGTGGCACTGCACTCGTTCCACACGTGCGCCTTTCCACTGGTGTATTCGGTCCTACCTTCATTTTTCAGGAAGACACTGCGCAACAGCGTCGAACAGCGCAGGTGGAGGTGCGCTTGGAATGAGAGGCTATTCAGCGAACGGACTGCCCTGTCGATTCTCCCGAATTACATCCATCGGCTGTGCATGGGATGCGGTGGAAAGACGTACTGCAGCATGTCTCCGTGCTCCAGAGCCCATCCATTAGTTGTCAATCGCGCTGTTGGACGAATGGAACGCCCTACCACAAGAACTCGTTGCCAACCTTGCGGACAGCATGGGAGCTCGTTGCAGACCACGCACTGCCGTCCTTAGCGCTCACACACCCTACTTAGAAGCATGACCTGTCTTTTGTGGTGTCCAGAGGACCTTCATAAATCGCGGTGACCTCACTGTAATTTTTGTCTTTGAACAAAACATTTATGTTCATCATCATGTTGCGCATTTCTTTCAGTTACCCTGTGTACTACACCATAGCAGTTGTTTCTATGTATGGTCCAAGTTTTACCGAGTAATGTTACTTGACAATGATAACTGATGCGAAACTTACTTCCGTTCTTAAGTTTTGTACTCTAGTATGTTTATTAAAAAAAGCGATGTAAATGTTCGCGTACAAAGGCTTAGGTAGGGCGTGGACTATAAATAGCCAAAAATAGAGAGTCATGAGAATGTCTCCGATTGTACAGCTGTCCCAGGGCCTAAAAGAAGACAATTTTACATATATGCCACCAAGTTCCCCATATTACAAAACAAAAACATAACATACAAAATAAGAGCTAAGTGTCCAAGCAATACATAAACTCCTTCTTTGGTTACAGTCGTGCGAAAATACGCTTTCATGTATGGTACGTCAGCAGTGATGACATTATAGGAGACAGAGCCACTGTCCATTTATGTAGCGTATGTGCTAGTAGAATCCGCTTAACGCAACTGTTATGTAGTAACACTTCGAGTCGCAAATCAACGTCTGGCCACGGAGCTTTCAGTTTACCGTGAATTTCCTAAATGACTTAATGTAAATGCAGAGACAGTTCCTCTGAACGTAGCGGACTGATTTTCTTTCCCGTTTTTACCCAATCCGAGGACGTATTCTGTCTCTAATATCACTGTCGTCGGCGGGAAGTTAAACCTCAATCCTCCTCCACATCATCTGGAAGATAAGGGTCATTATGCTCTTTTGTCAAGGTGACAATACCATAATCGGCGTCCATAGCAATTACGTTGTTTTTTCCAATAGGAGCATGACAAAAAAAAAAGGTTCATATGGCTCTGAGCGCTATGGAACTTAACATCTGAGGTCATAAGTCCCCTAGATCTTTTAGCACTACTTAAACCTAACTAACCTAACGACATCACACACATCCATGCCCGAGGAAGGATTCGAACCTGCGACCAGAGCAGTCGCACGGTTCCGGACTGTAGCGCCTAGAACCGCTCGGCCACACAAATTACAACTACCATATCCATCTGAGCTACAAGTTGTAATATTTCATTTACAAAACAAAGTATCTCGAATTGAACCACAACTATTTTTGGCGCACAACTGGTTGGTGAAATCACTTAAGAAGTACCAAAGAGTTTACATATACCATTAATTATTCGAATGAATAAAAAAAGGGAGTGGAATTAGTATGTTACAGGAGCAACTGGAGATGCAGATGCGTATACACTGAGCTCTCCTTTACGAGCTGGAGTGTGCGCTGCAGTGAGTATTGTTCTCTAGACTTGGGAGCAGCGCTCGCATAATGAAAAGACGGCGAGAATTATTAGTGGCGCCGTAAGACGCGCCTTCGCAGTGGCTGCCAGAGTTAGCAAACATCCGCCTCCGCAGGTCGGAGCAGTCTATTATTTAAACGGCCTCTGCGCCATAAAAGATCGGCTCTGGCTCCATGTACAGCATAGTGTGTTCTTTTAGTACTTAAACAACCTTGAACTGATTTGGGACGCCTAGCTGACAGCTGGTTGAAATTGTTGAATGAACATGTCCCTTTAAAAAATCATCTCGTTATAAATCCTGGAAGGGAGTCATGGGTTTCATCCCTCAAAACTTAAATGTGTGAAGAAAAGAAATTTGAGTTTCAAGAAACGGCAACACGGGATTACGGTACCAAGTCCAAACGCTTGTGTGACGCCGATATCTGAGAGTTCGTTGTGCAGATTTGGCAGCGGTGTTCGGCGGTTCGTCCTTGCCGTTGTCTTACACAAAGTCACATTTGCCATGCGATAATAATAGTAATAACATTCGCTAACAAGCAAACCTTTTGTCTCAAACTCAACGAACCACATAGTGTTGTCAGACGGGCTGGCAGATAACCTTCACACTGAGAAGATCTCGCGAAATAACGGCCCTTCTGTAGGTAGCAAAATGTAGTCTCTGTATTGTGATGAGACTGTAGATTTAGCTTTCTTTTCACAGACACGCGGCTGTGTCGACGGTTGAAAATAGCATTTCTTGCGGACGTACGCTCATCGACGGGTTAGTAAAAGTGGTAGGACGTCTCCAGCGCAGCAATGAAACTATCTCTGGCACAACAGGTGACTGATGGGAACCCAGCCAGACCGTTAAATAGTGACCTGACAGAGGACGTACAGTGGTAAGACCGTGGACTCACGTTGGGGAGGGGGGCGGATATAATTCCCATCTGGCCATCCAGATTTAGGTTTCCTGCGATTTCCCAAATCTTAAAAGGCGAACGATGGGATGTTTCCTTCCCCAATCAGAGCTTGTGCTCCGTCTCTCCGTCGGGTCGTTAAACATTCATTTTCCTTATGAAGTTACTCGTTGTGGCTTTGTTGAAACGGGTTACTGTAGTACCTTCTATTCCTAGGTATACCAGGGCCAGAGCTCTGGGAATGCACTATGTATTTCTAGTTTATTCACGTCTTACTTTTTCTCGTGTGGATTCCGTTCAGTAGCCGAGCGGTTCTAGGCATTTCAGTCCGGAACCGCGCTGCTGCTACGGTCGCAGGTTCGAGTCCTGCCTCGGGCGTGGGTGTGGGTGATGTTCTTAGGTTACTTAGGTTTGAGTAGTTCTAAGTTCTAGGGGACTGATGACCTCAGATGTTAAGTCCCATAGTGCTTAGAGCCATTTGAACCATTTTGATACCGGCCTAAAGAAACAAACATTTATCGATATGTGATAAATCTTGGGAGTCTGTGTGAAAGAGCGACTTTATTGACACGAATTCACTCTCTGTGAGACCATTATTTTCCTTCAAGCATTATTATATACACTCATGATCAGAAAAATAGCGTCTGCAACTGAGATGCATTCCAAGCAAAGAGCAGTTTTTGAATGGCTTTACGTTGTAGACCAGAACATGGCAAATACTCACAGGCATTTACAGAACGTCTACGGATACAGAGCAGTAGATAAAAGCACGGTAAGCCGTTGGGCGAAACATCTATCAACAGAACAAGAAGAAGGAAATCTAACTGATCTCCCACGCGCAGATCGGACGCACACCAGCTGTGGCGCCTGCAATTTTGCAACGTGCGGACACTCTTATTCAAGATCATTGAAGAATAAGAATCAAGCAACTCAATGCTAAACTTGACATCTTTGATGGCGGTGCTGACACACTTGTCCACCAGTTAGTGTATTCAAAGGTTTGTGCTCGTTGGGTTCCCCGAAGCCTAACTGAAGATCATAAAGAGGAAAGAGGACCATCTGCGACGACCTGCTCGCTCTTTATGAGGCTGATGGTGACGATTCCTTGTCAGGCATTACCACAGGCGATGAAACTTGATGTATTCTGCACTTTTGAGTCTGAAAGAAAACGACAGTCCATGGAGTGGCATCACACAACGTCTCCTTCGAAGAAGCAGTCCAAAGCTTCACGCTCATCTGGTAGAAGCCATAAATAGCTCTGGCTGGGTCCACCCCGAAGGATTCTATTCGACGTCTTACCTCGTGGTCAAAAGATCAACTCCCAACTCTATTGTGTGACTCGTAGGAAATTTAAGAAACGATTACAGCTCGTTCGTAGCCACAAAAATGCGAACACATTACTTCTCTATGACAACGCGTGGCCACAAGCAAATCAGCGCACCCGAAAGGAATTCACTGAACGTCGGTGGATTGCTCTTCCTCATCCGCCGTACAGGCACCTTGATTTCCATCTCTTTGGCCCAGTGAAGGCTGGACTCCGCGGGAAACATTACAGCAATGATGGGGAAGTTGTTGAAACAAAAAGAAAAAAAAATAAGTGTTGCATTGCTTATTGAACGACCCTGGTGTTCTTCTACACGCACAGTATTATCAGGATTTTCCTTTCAAAAGGCCAGATGTCTTGTGAAAACGAGTACATATCACGTCATTTACACCGTTTTTACGACGTCTATCGTTCACATTTTCTATACTACCCACAGAACGCACCATCCACAACGCTAGCAGTTTCTCTGAACTTCGCTTTGTTTCCTCCTGACGCTGCAAAGTTCCAACTGCCCCGCTGGCATCAATAACAAGCAACAGTTGGTTAGCCAGTCGCCCGATGTTCAATGCCGCATTCCACTTTCATAACTTTGCATGAAGTCTCATTTCAAGTCTCCTCGCACCACAGCTCACAGGCAACATTCAGACTAACTGGCCGGCAGACTATCTCTGTGATGCTCTAGAGTAACGAAATTGGCTTGTAGCGACAGAGTACCTCTCCAGACAGCGAACTGTACGACGCAAAGGCTGATTCCTCTGAAACAGAAAAGTAAACGCCAGGGAGCAGAAGATATAAGGCCCATGGGGTCGAAGTCCATACTTTTATAAGAGCTGCAGGAAAAGCAGCAGAGAAACCCGATGACAATCTTCTCATCCGGTAAACGGGGAGAAAAACGCACGGCATATTGAACATCAACCAATGTAGCTGATGAAACGGTCCTCAGGTCAAATCAACGACAAAGAATGCCATAAAAGGAGCTCTTTATTAAAGCAAAATGTCCGGTCGGTAGAGGGAAATTAGCAAGGCTATACTCTGACGGGTAGCCAAGAATTGGATAATTCAGTGTTTGTAGCCACTTTTTAGTACTCGCACACGTAGCATGTTTTACGAATATCACAGGATGCCTAATTTTGGTTAAAACCAGAAGTTTTATTAAAGATGGTTAGAAATTATTGTCCCATCGGTATCAATGTTATCAATAACATAGCACTAAATTAGATTGTATACAAGTGGCAAAGAAACCGTGGTTAACCAGAAGTTTTATTAAAGATGGTTAGAAATTGTTGTCTCATCGGTATCAATGTTATCAAAAACATAGCACTAAATTGGATTGTATATAAGGGGCACAGAAACCGTTGTCTAACTGAAGGAATAAAACGCCGGAACTCTACATCTACACTTCTACGCTGCTAACCAGAGTGAAATTCACTATAGAGTACTTCCTATTGTATGACGTATTTGTGTTTCTTCCCGTTCCATTCGCGAATGGGAGTGAGAAAAATGACTGTTTAAATGCATTCTGTGCGTGCTGTACGTAGTATAATCTTGTCTGCGGGGTTCCTACGGTAGAAACACTTACGAGGCTGTAGTAAATTCCTAGATTTCCCATTTAAGTCTGGCTCTTGAAACTTTGCGTCCAGGCTTTCTCAGGGTAGTTTACGTCTATCTTGAAGTCCCTTCCAGTTCAGTTTCTTCATGATTTCCATGAATACTCCAGCGCGTCAATCACACTTGATCCCGTTCGAGCTCCCTTTCTTTGTACAGGCCTAGTACCCTTTGTGATACCTGTTTCAGCTGGGTGCAACACACTTCAGCATTATTCTAGAACTGGTAGCACCATTCGCAGTACCCAGTCAATGAAATGAAGTTTCCACTTTATTTACTTACGGTTGGATCTATGGGAGCATTCCATTTAGCATGCCCACAAGCAGCTACACACAGGTATTTATAAGAATTGATAGTTTTCTGTCGTGATTCATTAATACTGTTGTCATAGGATACTACGTTTTTTTCGATTTGAGGAGCACAGTTTTGTCATTTCTGGCTATTTGAATTGTGTTTCCTCAACTTCGAAATTATATCAAGATCGAACTTGACATTTGTGAAACTTTTTTTAAAAAAAATCTGAAATTACTATTAGTATTGTCTGCCACGTCACTAAAATGTGCCGGCCGAGGTGGCCGAGTGGTTCTAGGCGCTTCAGTCTGGAACCGCGCGACCGCTACTGACGCAGGCTCGAATCTTGCCTCGGGCATGGATGTGTGTGATGTCTTTAGGTTAGTTAGGTTTAAGTAGTTCTACGTTCTAGGGGACTGATGACCTCAGATGTTAAGTCCCATACCGCTCAGAGCCATTTGAACCATTTTTCGGTAATATGTCTAAGGCGCCTTGCCATTGTTCGCGCGGCTCCCGCCATCGGAGGTTAGAGTCCTCCCTCGGGAATGTATGTGTGTGTGTGTGTGTGGGGGGGGGGGGGGGGGGGGTTCTTAGCGTAAGTTAGTTTAAGTATTGTGTATGCCTAGGGACCGACGACATCAGCAGTTTGGTCCCATAGCAACTTACCACCAATTACGTATCATTAGCAAGCGTCCCAACACACTTCCCTGGTTATATGAATGCGTGATGACCGAAAGAACAGACACCACGCAGTCATATATAACTGATTCACCTCGATGGGTAATGAATCCACAATCTTCAATGTGGATGCATATTTTGTTCGACATCCAGCGAGAATCTAAAAATTAGCCAGCACGGAGGGCATGGACGGGGCTGAAGATAGGTGGCGCCACGTGGCAGTGAGAGTCTGCCATGGAACGGACCGAGAATAGTCCCTGCATTTAACACTGTATCCTGATGGCGCCGTTGTTAACGCAACTGCCTAGTACGCAGGAGATCCCGATTTCCAGTCCCGATCCAGCTGACATTTTCACTCGTCGCCGCTGATTCTGCATAAAGTCCCTGTGCAGCTGATATCAGTTTCTTTCCCTTTCGTTTGCTTTCCTTTCTACCCCTTCCACCTTCAATTTAGATTTGCTTGAGGAATGAAGGTACTTAAAAAAGTTCGTTATACATACCGTCCCGCGCGAAGATCTGGTGCAGCGACAGCAAGAGTGACGCATTGTACTCTCCTTAGGCGCGTGTGATCTACGTTATATTGCAGTTACAATACGGGTTAACACAGCCACAAGTTCTGTACGGAATCTGATAGGTGTTCCACTGGGCCCTGCAAGCTGCTATATGTCGACAACGCTGACACTAATATTTGTGTCACTCATCCTGTCAGTGGTGAGAGAATTAAATTTGGACATTTCTCCTGCATCTCCCTTCGTACAACAGCACTCGTCAGACTTACCGGAAGCAAGCATAACCTAAATGAGACCCATCGTCTAGAAAGAGTGTCATTACAGTTTTGCTTCAGGAAGTACGCGTTTTTAGACAACACACGTACTTCGTTTGACATGGTAAATGACTTTTTATTGTATAATTTCAAGTCCGTGAAATACCAAAAATAGTTTTGGGTTCATCGCTTACTGTATTCGAGGCTATTAAGGAAAATACGTAATAACTTTAAGTGTGAAGTGCGAGACAGGATTTCAGTTTTATTGATCTTAATGTGAGAGAATGGTTCAAATGGCTCTGAGCACTATGGGTCTTAACTGCTTAGGTCATCAGTCCCCTAGAACTTAGAACTACTTAAACCTAACTAACCTAACGACAGCACAAACATCCATGCCCGAGGCAGGATTCCAACCTCCGACTGTAGCGGTCGCGCGGTTCCAGACTGTAGCGCCTAGAACCGCTCGCCCACCCCGGCCGGCAATGTGAGAGACGATTGATTTCAATACTTTCTATGAACTACATCACATAAAGATCGCTGAATGGTGGTCAGCCCAAATATAGTGCAGGACGTCGACATCATCCGGCTGCCATCCTGAAACTTCACGGAATACTCATTATGTCGCGAAAACTTCAAGAATCACAGAATATTTCTTTTGATCTCTGTGTTATATATCTAAGAAAGCGCTCACCAAGAGACTTCGGTTTTTCTAAAAAGCAGTCGCCGACAAAGAAGTTAATGAAATCTTCGAAGAAATGATTATGTTTAATATGGTTACGATAAAAATGAAGGCTGAACGAAAGACCGACGATGGTATACAGTAGAGTCCCCTACTACGAAAATCTGCGTATTACGAGCAGAGATCAGAACTAATACCGTTTTCTTAACTTAAAAACAGGAGAAATTAAAAAGACTTTCGTGAAAAACGTACGTTTATAATCATACAAAGGATTTAAATAGAGACATATATAGAACCTAGGCTTAGTTAAAACGCCTAAAACCATACTGGAAATGAAACCTGGTTACTTACAGTACAGTGCATACAGTACATTTTGGCTTCATTTATACAATTCTGTAGAATCAGTTTTAATCACTACTAAACACACACTTAAGTAGTAAAGTCAGTCATGTTTTCTGAGGAAGAGCACTCAATCGACTTGAGGTTGCAATGTTCCGTCATCGCCGCATCATTTGGTGTTGATGATGCGTGCTGTTCGACGTAGCGTGTGTGTGTGTGTGATATGAGTTCACCTCCTCTTCACCTTCCTCCGAGTCGATCTGAGCTGATGAGTGCTGCACCACAGCTACGATGTCTTCGTCTCCGTACTCCTGGTGGCCACTGTCATCAACAGCAGTCCACTCCTCAGCACAACCTCCTTCCGTCTCTTCACAGCCAGTGATCTTGACTGACGGAAGAAGGTGATAGCCTTCTACTGGTGTAAAGCTGTTTTAAGAAATTCTAATGTAAGCCAAAGATTTTTCCATGATTTTTGTAATGTGGCTTTAGCGGTGTTAGGTTGGTTGGTTGGTTCTTTGGGGGGGGGGGGGGGGGAAGAGACCAAACTGCGAGGTCATCGGTCTCAGCGGATTACGGAAGGACGGGGAAGGAAGTCGGCCGTGCCCTTTCGAAGGAACCATCCCGGCATTTGCCTGGAGAGATTTAGGGAAATCACGGACAACCTAAATCAGGATGGCCGGACGCGGGATTGAACCGTCGTCCTCCCGAATGCGAGTCCAGTGTGCTAACCACTGCGCCACCTTTTAGCGGTGTTACCCCATGCTTCAGCAGACCAGTAAATCACATCTTTTACTGTAATTTTCCTTAGTTTTTGCAGGACTGCGATTTCGTTTCCATCCTCTTCAAGTACGGTGCGAAACAGCATTTTTCTGTATTTTTGTTTAATGGCCAGCAACACACCCTGGTCCATAGGCTGAAGAATTGAAGTTACATTCGCCGCAGAAAAGCTGCTTCCATGTCTCCATAAACAAATTTCGCTTCTTCTAGGTGGGACGGAACATTATCTGTAAACAGCAGAGCACTATTAGGCAATTTAAGGACTAATAGGTGCTTGAATCATCCCTTGAACAAATCGCTTTGCACCAAACAATTTTTTATTCTCGTATTACACAGGAAGTGAGCTGATGTTCTCGAAGGCTCTTGTTTTCGCCGATTTGCTTATGACCATCAGCGGAAGTTTGTTTGTTGCCGAGTGTTGCTGCAAGCTACGGCAATTAGACGTTGTTTGTCCATTTTAAACTCTAGGGCAGACTTCCATACTTGCGAAGCAAGCCTTTTGGTAGGCAAAGCCTTAAAACTGAGTCCGGTTTCATCCACGTTGTAAACTTGCTCTGGCGAGCAGTTCCGAGAAGAAACAAGGTCTTTAAATTCTTTTATGTAATTGGCAGCTGCTTTTTCGTCAGCTGACAGCTTCTCCCCAGAAATCGTGAGCTGTCTAATTCCGTGTCTTTTCTTCCAACGATCCAAAAAGCTACAGTTAACTGAAAATGATGGGTCACCATTCATATGCTTGTTCAGTTGAAGCACCTTTTCTTTTAGCAAAGAAATGGGGATTATTTTCTGTCTTTCTTGAGTGAACCACAAGAATAAGGCCCTCTCAAATTTTTCATATAAAGACACAGTCGTTTCTTGCGGCTTTCCAAGTGTTATTTCACTAGAAACAAACAAACTGCTCAGTTTTAAAGTGATTTTTTGTGTCACTAATCGTTGTTTTCCCGACACCATATTCGAGTGATAATTTAGTAGCAATTTCTTCCTTGTTCAGTCTTTTTAGTGCTTTCCATTTTTTAAAAAAAAGTACACGAAGAACGACATCGCTTACTTGCCATGTTTAATTTTTAACAGCTGACGTCAAGAGATACGAACATAAATTTAAAAAAAGGCACAGCGACTCTTTAAAGTAATTCAACACTCACGAAATAAAGCTTACCAATAAATTTGCAATAATGCGTTTGGAACGCGGAAGAGAGAGGGATAGGTGCGGCGTTTGCGCTATGAGTCGTCGAAGGTCACTAGTAGATGTCCCCGCATTTAATTTACGCTTTAACAAGTCAATACGTTGGCATTATCCATGAAACCCCCATATTCCGAATTCCCGCTAGACCGAACAATGTTCGGTGCCATTTAGTTGGAGTAGCGGGACCCTATTATTTTTAGAAATAAGATCAATATACTTTATTTGCAAGAATAATATCGAATGTCGTCACGACAGAGATCATAAAAACATAGAAGTCAGCACAAAGTAGACATACTTTGTACAATGGAGAGTGAAAGGAAGAGCTGCAGGGGAGGGGAAAAAAATATGGGTTAGAAGCTTTTCCCACTTGAGCCGCCTCATTATGTTACGGACCGAAATTATAGTTTAACGTCCGTCGACGACGGGGTCAAACAGTCGACGTTCAAGCTCCGAGGAGGAACGGAATTCGACCGTGTCTTTCCCAAAGGAACCGCTTTGGAATTTACGTTGACTGATTTATGGATACTACCCAAAGCCCTTAAACTGGATGGCCGGACGGAGTTTCGAAGTACCATCCCCACGAATGTGACGACGACTATGCCATTTCGACCGAGCGAGGTGGCGCAGTGGTTAGCACACTGGACTCGCATTCGGGAGGACGACGGTTCAATCCCGTCTCCGGCCATCCTGATTTAGGTTTTCCGTGATTTCCCTAAATCGTTCCAGGCAAATGCCGGGATGGTTCCTTTGAAAGGGCACGGCCGATATCCTTTCCAATCCTTCACTAACCCGAGCTTGCGCTCCGTCTCTAATGACCTCGTTGTCGACGGAACGTTAAACACTAACCACCACCACCTCCACCATATGCCATTTCGCTGAGTTTACAGACCCCGATTTCCCTCTTTACGTCCTCTAGCGTTCAACGGCTGCCAAATGAGAGGCAGGAGGAGGACAAGTAAAAGTCGATTCACGGTGGGCGCCAACGGAACGTAATGGCAGGCAACGTCACTGTCAAATGGCGGAGTGTTCGCGCTAGCTGGAACGTCAACAGAACGTCACTTCGCTCTGCACGAGGCCTACCACAAAGACAGGCCGCGGCGCATATATCACGCTCGCTCGCTCAACTCAACAGACAAACTACGTTTCTACACGTCTTAACTCGTAACTAAGTGTGTACGTACAAACGAGAATTGCATCTTCTACTGGAATCCGCTATTATGGAGTCACAGTTTTTACCTCATTGTTGGGTGACGGCAAGTTGCGAGCGAAGCGACAGAAACGGCGCACGGAAGTCCAGTATACCAGGGATTTGTGCGAGACAGCACTGACGGGGGTTTATTCACCTAGCGGCCGACTTGAGGTGGCGCAGTACTTAAGGTGCTGGAGTAGCATTCCCGATTAATAGGGTTCAAATTCTTGTCAAGCCATCCTTATTTGGTTTTCCGCGATTTACCAAAATCTCTCGAG